>NC_081411.1:258710611-259010611 GCF_030272615.1 Cryptomeria japonica
GAATATCATCATGTAATAGAGTCTCCTACCTTCATCAATATTATATATATTGAAAATATGTAACTTATCATAGTTTGTTATTTTATAGAATAAAAGTCACCATATTTTCTTTCTTAATTTATATCAACTTGTAAGGTATTCCAAAATATAAATATATTTTGGTGAATTTTTAAAATTTAATTTCATAATTTTTTTATTGTTTGGGACTACAAATAATTACCACTTTTCCTACATCTGTAATTAAATGTCACTCCATAATTTTCACTCAAATTGAGATAATTTAATAATTACTTATGTTATAAAAATTTCATGCTTGTTTAATGATAAATATATATAAATATAAAAATCAATTTATGTTTCTAAAACTGGTGAGGAATCAATTATAAGCCTCACCCAGAATAAATGTTTTAGGAAACAAAATGATTAGGAGTTCAAACCTTAAAATAATTTCTACAACCTCAATTGAAGAATTTCATGATAACTAAACCTATAAAAGTCATACAAGACTACTAAAAAAACAACACTAATAATAATTTAAGATAATGATGATTCATCATCTCAAAATACTCAAGTTTTTCTCTAAGAGTAAGGAAAATAAGTTAAATTTGAGCTCTCCATTGTTGACTAAATTGTTGGAAATATGAATGGAGTAACTGAGAGGGGAGGGGTGAATCAGTTACCACAAAAATAAATCCACAAGTCCCTTAGATGTCTTAAATATAAACTGCTGAAACTCGGTAAATTAACTTATCAGTGTTTATTAAACATTAACATGCATAAAACAAGTAACATGAACACAAGTAACACCAGATATAACGTGGAAACCCAATTTTGGGAAAACCACCAATGTAACTAGTTACTGATTTTCACTCTTCTGAAGTGAGCCCTGTTAGGAGCCAACCCTATTAAAGGTTACAAAACACACTGTTAGGTGTGACCCTGTTAGAGGATTTGATCACCCTGCTAGGAGTGGCCTTGTGAAAGGTCTTAAGAACAATTCAACCGAATTGTCACCTTGTCAGAGGATTTACAAAATGGTTGTTAGACCAACTCTGTTAAGAGATTTCGGTATCACTGCTACAATGGTTAGAAAGCAACAATGAAGTGATCTAAATTAAATACAACTTATCTTGCTGATACAGATCTCTGTTCTGCGCCAATAGATCCTTACTGATCACATATATCTTTTCTGCACCTCAAGGATATCACTGATCCTTCATCAGAATTCGCACATTTCTGCTCCTTCACATTTCCATACTTTTCATACTTCACCACACTTCGAAATCGCAACTTGATCTCTCATATATACCATTCAGGTTACCAAGTCGGCCCAATTACAAATTAAAATGAATATTACATAGGTCGGCTACATATACAAGTTTCAATAAATAAATATTGCTTCGGTCGGCTGCATAAACATTTCACTGATGCTCGGTGAACACTGCTGATTCTTCGGTAACCGACTGAACTCGGTAAGTACTGCAAACTCGGTAAAGACTGACTTTCTTTCACATATACTTCGAAGACCGACTGAACTCGGTAAAGACTGCGAACTCGGTATAGACTGACTTTCCTTCACATATTCTTCGAAGACCGACTTAACTCGGTAAAGACTGCGAACTCGGTATAGCATACAGGAGTGCTAGGTAGACTCTGTAACTTGCTTCTCTTACCGTCTGAACTCGGTAGACTGATATGACATTTGTGTAACATCAAAGACAATACACAATTAAACAATTGTATCCAACATAAATGTCAACATTTATTGAACCCTTGACATAAAAATGAAATATTTCTTTTTGGTTATGATTTTCTCTCACTATTATTCTTATTTGAAGGATTGGTGAGATATTTGAACCAAATGGAAGGAAATACGAATCCATTTCCTAACTCTTGTGCTAAAGGAAGAATCCTAGACTCCATAATATTTTCCCAAAAAACCCTTAGAGCAACATTTAAGATTTGAACAATTTACTGCTGCAGCAACATATTCTGCCTCTGCTGTAGATTGGGATATACAGTTCTGGTTTTTGCTTGTCCAGGAAACCAATCTCTTTCCTAGAAAGAATGCTCCTCCGCTTGTACTTTTTCTGTCATCAATGTTTCCTACCCAATCAGCATCAGTAAATACTTTCAAATCAAAATTTCCTCCAAATTTGTACCATAATCCATACTCTTCAGTTCCTTTCAAATATCTCATTATTCTTTTGATTGCCATCATGTGACTTTCTCTTGGCTTTGCTGAGAATCTTGCAACAATACCAACTGCAAGAGCAATATCTGGCCTAGTATGAACAACATACTGCAGCTTTCCAATCATAGATCTATACAGTGTTTGATCTACTTCTTGTGATTCATCTTCCTTGGTAAGCTTTAATCCAGTACACATAGGAGTTCCAACTGGTTTACAATCTTCCATACCGAACTTTTTCAGTATCTCTTTGATGTATTTTGATTGTGTAATGTAGATACCATTTTTGTTCTGTTGAATTTGAAGACCAACAAAGAATTTGATCTCACCAAACATAGACATTTCAAATTCCTTATTCATTTGTACTGAAAATTCTTTGCAAAGATCATCATTTCCTGTGAAAATAGTATCATCTACAAATATTTCTGCTAAGACAATTTTGTTATCTGATCCTTCCTTGATATACAAGCTACTGTTATCATTAGTTCTTTGAAATCCAATCTGAATAAGATAGTTATGCAATCTTTCATACCATGCTCTAGGGGCTTGTTTCAGACCATACAATGCTTTATGTAATTTGCAGACCATGTCCTTCTTTTGTGGATCAGCAAAACCTTCAGGTTGTTCAATATAAACCTCTTCATCCAATATACCATTAAGAAATGCAGATTTAACATCCATCTGATAAACTTTGAATCCTTTGTAGGCGGCATATGCAAGTAAGGTTCTGACTCCTTCCAATCTTGCAACAGGAGCAAAAGTTTCTCCATAGTCTATTCCTTCTTGTTGAGCATATCCTTTGCATACTAGTCTTGCTTTGTTTCTTGAAACTTTGCCATCTTCATTCAGTTTATTTCTGAATACCCACTTAGTTCCAATGACATTTTTATCCTTAGGTCTGGGTACAAGAGTCCATGTCTTGTTTTTCTCTATCTGTTCTATCTCTTCTTTCATAGCCTCTGTCCAACTATCATTTCCCAATGCATCTTTGACATTTCTAGGTTCAAAATCAGCAAGTAAACAAGTACTTTACAACTTACCTCTTGTCATGGTTCCTTCAGATTTGTCTCCAATGATCTGATATGCTGAGTGATGTCGTCTGACATACTCGGCTAATACAGGTTTCTTGCCTTTAGAATGAATTTCATCATTGTCCTCTTGTTCTTCAACTGGCTGGTCCGGCTCGGTAAATATTGGCTCGGTTTCTTCAGACTCGGTAGACACTGGTTCTGGTTCATCAGACTCGGTAGATACTGGCTCGGTTTGCTCTTTCTGTAACTCGGTTACTAATGACTCGGGAGTAGAAGATTCCTGATTTGCAGATGTATCTGGTATTGTATCAGGTTCAATAGACACAAATCTTCTATAATCTTCTGGTTCTCTTTTGCTTTCTTCTTCAGATCTTTCTGCAAACTCATCAACTTTCACATGTGCACTTTCTATAACTTTATGAGTAGACAAGTTCAAACATCTATATGCTTTACTCTTGCAAGAATATCCAAGGAATATACCTTCATCACCTTTCACATCAAATTTTCCTTTTCTAGATTCTTTCAAAATGTAACATTTACTTCCAAATACTTTTAGGTAACTTACATTAGGTTTGTAGCCATACCATAATTCATAGGGGGTTTTGAATGAGTCCTTCTTCAGCTATACTCGGTTCAAGGTATGAACAGCAGTGCTGATAGCTTCCTTCCAGTATTTGATAGCAATATTATTTTCAATCATTAAGGTTCTTGCACAATCCATGATAGATCTGTTCCTTCTTTCAGCTATTCCATTTTGCTCAGGAGTTCTAGGGGCTGATACTTGTCTTTTGATTCCTCTTTCAATGCAAAAGTTATTGAATTCATGAGAGATAAATTCACCACCTCTGTCTGACCTTAGACATTTAAGTTTTTTACCTGTTTCTTTTTCTACTCTAGCCAAATACCATTTGAACTTTTCAAATGCTTCTGATTTGTTCCTTAAATACATGACAGTCATCATTCTTGAGTAATCATCAACAAAAAGAATGAAGAACTTTTCTCCAGTATAACTTTCAGTTCCTATGGGTCCACATAAATCAGTATGCACAATTTCTAATATATCTTCAGATTGATAGTTTTTGCTTTTGAAACTAGTCTTTCCCATCTTTCCAATTTGACAATTCTTACATAGACCGACCTCAGGTTTCTTTATATCTGGAATACCTCTTACTTTTCTGAATTTACTTATTTTCACTAGGTTATCAAAATTTACATGACATAACCTTTTGTGCCATAACCAACTTTCTTCAACTTGAGCAATAAAACATGAATTTTCACTTGTTTCAAGTCGGAATAAATTACCTTTTGTTTGAGTGCCTGATGCAATCAGCTTTCCTTGATTATTTAGCAGTTTGGCCTTTCCATGCGTGAATTCCACCTTGAGTCCACTATTAAGTAGTTGTGCCACACTCATCAAGTTGTGATTGAGACCTTCAACCCAGTAGGCATCATCAAATACAAGTTCTTTGGTTATAGGGATTCTACCTCTTCCTTTTATGTAGCGAGGTTCATTATTACCAAACCTTACACTACCTCCTTCATAGTCTATCAGATGTTCAAACTTGGTTTTATCACCAGTCATATGATGAGAGCAACCACTGTCTATGATCCAAGTATCATTTTTTCTTATATGAGAAATAAGTGCCATCTTATCTTCCTCATCATTATCAGAATCATCTCTTATAGCAATATAAACAATTTCATCTTCACTATTATCAGAATCCTTAGCCATAAAGCATGTTTTCTTACCTTTGAATGATTTGTAGTCCTTTTTGCCATTCCATTTGTGATCTTTCTTCTCATCTTTGCTCTGCTTGTTTGGGCATCTAGCAGCAATATGACCGACTTCATCACATGAAAAACAGATTAGAGGAACTTTGCCTCTGTATTTTCCTCTGCCTTTGGAATATTTCTTTGCTAGAAGAGCTTCAATTATTTCAAGATCACTGTCTGAACTTGGTTCTGATTCATCTTCACTTTCTGACCGAGATTCCTTTTTCTTTTTGCCTTTCTCCTTGAGTGAAACCTTAGCTTCAAATGCTGATTCCATGTTTTTGGAAGCTAGAACATAGTTGTCATAGTTGTCTAACTCAAATGCAGTTAATCTTCCAACTATGGCCTCTAAATTTATCTTGTGATTTGCTTCACATCTTCTTTCCTGAATTGCAGAAACTCTGATTGCATAAATGGGTAGTAATGTTCTGAGAACTTTGCTTATGACTGTTTCCTCTGAGATATCACCTCCAGAAGCTTTGATTGCACTGACACTGGCTTTGACTCTTTCAACATATTTTGCAATATTTTCATCCTCACTCATTTTTAATTGATCAAACTGTCCTCTCAAGCTTTCTGCTTTGGCTCTTCTCACATTGTCATCACCACCATAGATATCTTTCATCTTGTTCCACATTTCAAATGCAGTTTTGCAATCTTTGACATCATCAAACTCTTCATAGCTTAGGGCAGATGCAATGTCTATCATCATGGTGTTATGAGTCTTCTTTGCAGCAATATCAGCAACAGTTAGTGTACCAGTGGGTGTTACATATTCTGTGTCAAGATGTGTCAATCCTGTATCTCCAATGGAAGCCAAATGGAGTCTCATGAGACCTTGCCATGCTGAAAAGTTATTTCTGTTTAGCCTTGGAATTTCCCTCTTGTAAGACATCTTGATCTTTAGCTTAGATCCTTGAAATCCTTCCTATAAGCACCGAAAGCTCTGATACCAATTGTTGGAAATATGGATGGAGTAACTGAGAGGGGAGGGGTGAATCAGTTACCACAAAAATAAATCCACAAGTCCCTTAGATGTCTTAAATATAAACTGCTGAAACTCGGTAAATTAACTTATCAGTGTTTATTAACCATTAACATTCATAAAACAAGTAACATGAACACAAGTAACACCAGATATAACATGGAAACCCATTTTTGGGAAAACCACCAATGTAACTAGTTACTGATTTTCACTCTTCTGAAGTGAGCCCTGTTAGGAGCCAACCCTGTTAAAGGTTACAAAACACACTGTTAGGTGTGACCCTGTTAGAGGATTTGATCACCCTGCTAGGAGTGGCCTTGTGAAAGGTCTTAAGAACAATTCAACCGAATTGTCACCTTGTCAGAGGATTTACAAAATGGTTGTTAGACCAACTCTGTTAAGAGATTTCGGTATCACTGCTACAATGGTTAGAAAGCAACAATGAAGTGATCTGAATTAAATACAACTTATCTTGCTGATACAGATCTCTGTTCTGCGCCAATAGATCCTTACTGATCACATATATCTTTTCTGCACTTCAAGGATATCACTGATCCTTCATCAGAATTCGCACATTTCTGCTCCTTCACATTTCCATACTTTTCATACTTCACCACACTTCGAAATCGCAACTTGATCTCTCATATATACCATTCAGGTTACCAAGTCGGCCCAATTACAAATTAAAATGAATATTACATAGGTCGGCTACATATACAAGTTTCAATAAATAAATATTGCTTCGGTCGGCTGCATAAACATTTCACTGATGCTCGGTGAACACTGCTGATTCTTCGGTAACCGACTGAACTCAGTAAGTACTGCGAACTCGGTAAAGACTGACTTTCTTTCACATATACTTCGAAGACCGACTGAACTCGGTAAAGACTGCGAACTCGGTATAGACTGACTTTCCTTCACATATTCTTCGAAGACCGACTTAACTCGGTAAAGACTGCGAACTCGGTATAGCATACAGGAGTGCTAGGTAGACTCTGTAACTTGCTTCTCTTACCGTCTGAACTTGGTAGACTGATATGACATTTGTGTAACATCAAAGACAATACACAATTAAACAATTGTATCCAACATAAATGTCAACATTTATTGAACCCTTGACATAAAAATGAAATATTTCTTTTTGGTTATGATTTTCTCTCACTATTATTCTTATTTGAAGGATTGGTGAGATATTTGAACCAAATGGAAGGAAATACCAATCCATTTCCTAACTCTTGTGCTAAAGGAAGAATCCTAGAATCCATAATATTTTCCCAAAAAACCCTTAGAGTAACATTTAAGATGAAAATTATCAAAAGTGAATTTATTACCATTATTAGTCTCCTTTATTTCCATTTTGTTCCCATCTATTCATCCTCGATTAGCTTTGAGACTACAATTTACTTCTTTCCTTAAAAATTTCTAGTTATATATTTGTAAGAATTTGTCTACAACCATTCAACAATTTACTTTTAATATAAAAATTTCTACCTATATAATTGTAAGAATTTTTCTACAAACAATTAACCTTCCTTAAATTCCAAGTATTGAAAGACAAAAAATTCAACCTTAGTGTCACTTGATACATCCAAGTCACCATCACTTTTTCTCCTTAAAGAATAGGTAGTGTTTTGTAAACATTATCTATTGATTATCAAATATTATTTTTGCGTATGAATTCTTATACATCATATATTTAACTAAAATAAACTATATAATAGATACTCCATATATATAATGTTCTACACTGAATTATCATTAGCTAGACTTTAAATATTAGTCTCATAATTAATATCGAAACCTAAAATATTAAGAGATTGCCTATATCAAACAAGGTTTTCTATAAAATTATAGAATAATAGTTTTAATGCATACCATATAGATTTTTTAAAAATATTATGAAAGAAGAAAAACTATTATATCTATGAAAAAACATTAAAAAGTATTACCCTAAAATTTTTGGAGAGATTATTATTCCATCATGAAGTTGCAGACTTCAAGGGATTGACCCAGGAAACTATCCAACCACACATAAGAATGTTCCAACTTGAGAAATGAAGAACAACAAGATTGAAATACAATGCTAGACAAGAGCGTACAATGAGTTGCTATAAATTGATGATCAATTGATATGATATAATGTACAAATGAGCTTTCTTATATTGGTAAGTAAGGAGGGAGTAGTTACAATGACCTTATGACACAATTAAATGCATGGGTAAATGCACAAAGTTGGGTCCCAATCCCGCGGAAGTCCATGCATTGGAAAATGAGCCCGCTAGAAACGGGTGCCTGATTTTTAAAAATCGGGCACTCATTTAGCTTCGGATGCCCCTGCCATAAAGAAATAGGTGCCCGTTTAGAAATGGGTGCCCGCAGCTAAACGGGCACCCGTTTCTTTCAAATCAGGTGCCCGATTTGAAAAAAACGGGCACCCATTTTTTAAATGTATTTTTTTTTTTTAACCTATTTTGCATCATTTCCACTGTTTGGAAAACCGGTAAGCGTTTCTGAGGAGCACGGGTACCCATTTTTTTCACCCTAGCTGACCCCCTAGACCATTTTTACCTCCTTCTAGGTATTTAGTTTTATTTTTGATATTCTATTTTATTTATTTATATTGTTTTTCATAAAATAAAATGTTAATGTATTGTTATTTTTTAATTTTTATGTTTTAAAGTTTGAAAATTGTCTTATATTTTATTTTGTTTCATGTTTAAAATAGTTTTTAGTTTTCAAATATTGCAAAAAACATGAATAGTAAAAACCGTAGGAAAAAAACAAAAAACAAAAAACAAAAACGTATTTGAACAATAAACATTAGACATAAAAAATAGGCAATAAACCCTGAACAGAAAAACAAACACTAAACCCTAAATAAAAAAAAATGAACACTAAACCCTAAATAGAAAAAAATGAACACTAAACCCTAAATAGAAAAAACGAACAAGTCCTAGGAGAAATTTGACTATCTTGGTTGATTACTTGGTCAATACAACATTGGATTAAGATTCAATACTAGCAATATACCATGATTCCTAGCTCAAGAAAACATTTAGAGTAACATGTATGTTATCAACCACCTTAAGTATTTGTAATGGTGGCTATATTTAGTGTCAGAAATTTTAATGTTTTCATGTCCTAAGCAATTGAGCTGGACACCATGGATTAATGTTCCTTAACTATTATTGAGGTTTGATAAGGATTCTATTAAGGAGAATTATAAGTTTTAAATATAAATGGTTTTAATTTCATTAGATCAGTGTTCATTTTGTAGAATGCTAATTTCATGGATTAACTTAATAAAGGTGGTGCTATAAAATTTGAAGGAGTTTTATTGGTTCTTATGGTATTAAATGGTGCTTAGTGATCAATGTTTTTCCTAGCAGTGTTGTATCAAATGGAACATATATTTAGTTTTTAACTGGAGCTTTTAGAGTTAAATTTAGGTTTTTATGGTTATAGGAGAGTGTATTTTTCCATTGGATTGGATGATAAGTATAATAAACATAGAGAAAGGAAAGGATAAAAAACTTTGTAATAATTTATTTTACAAAAGGTTTAACCAAATCTTTATTTACAAATCAAAATAAACTCTAGGATTCATGAAAGTTGCACTAGAAGAGACAAGTATGGAGGTAGGTAACATCACAAAAAAAATTATCTAAGAGGGGTTTTTCTTCAACCTAATTATGTTCATTATTAATGTAGGCTTATGAAAATGGATCTTAAGACTCCTTTTAATTATGGACATGAAAATTGTTAAGGGAGAATCAAGGTAGGGTTGTCTAAGAAATGTTTGTTGATTTCTCGTAAGGATTGGACTTAGTGACCTACTTGCCTCAAATGGAAAGCAAGAAAGTATAAATAGAAGGAGTACATCAAGAGTTTGAGGTATTGCAATCTTATTGTAGCAATATTAGTAAAGTGTTGGTTGGTTTGCAAAATGCACATGAAAATAGTAGAGTGTGTGTTGGAAGTGAATGTATTATATTATGTGAAAGCATTAATTGAAATAGTAAAATAAGAACCAACAATAAGGGAGAGTTGAGGGTGATGTCTATATAGGGTAGAAGAGTTATGTATTTATTTTCCATTTGTATCTTATAGGGAATTGTCCATATCTTTTCTTTTATAGAGAAACATGGTTTTTATTAGTACACATATTTTACATATTTTGTTTACAACAAATAGATATATAGCAATCTTGTAAGTCATGATCCTTAATTTATATGGTAAGATAAAATATCTTATTCTAATATATGACAAATTTTCTTGGATAGGTTTCATTATGAACCCCACTAAATTACTTAAAAATTTACACTTCTATATAAATTTATTTTACCAAGTATATATTAAATTAAAAAAATGATTATATATTTATATGTGTATGTATCATTTTACATTTAGAATGAATTGATTCTAAATTTTTTATGATAATTGCTTGTATTTAAAATAACCAAATGTTTATTCTAATTGATATAATTGATGTACATAATTAAAATATATTTTGAAAATTATTTAATATGTAAATAAAAGTTGATCTTTAGTTAATTAATTATTTAATATGATATAATAAATTTCCTCTTAAGTATCACCATTGAAGGGTATGTGATCTTCATCTACAAAGGGAATGAAATAATCTACAATAGGATCCTCTAGGAATGGAGAGATATGTGGGTCTCCATGGATATCCTAAAGTATATTCCAAAGTCTGTGGGGGAAATCAATATCCAATGCAATACACATAGAATCATGATCTTGATACTAGATCAAATCACTCCTACATGGTCAATGATGTTACACCAAGATTATATAATTTCTAGTGTTTCTAGTTTAGGTATGACTCCATACATAAAAGGAAAATGATTACACCACTAAAACTTATCAAGATACCATTTTACAAAAGAATCATAGTTATCCCTTTCTAATTTTACCACAAAAGGATGAATAGAGAAACCTATGATACCTCCTCAAATAAAAACTTAAAAGATCAATAAAATCAATACATATATAAAACATATCAAACAAATTCATCTCATGTAAGACGGTCATTTTCAAGTGCCAAGATGTCCAAGTAAATGACTAGAATGTGAAATCACAAAAAATAAAATATAAAATATGAGGGAGTATTCTAGAAAATAATTGTGTCATCTATGAATATTTATGAACCACCTTTTCAATGCCACATGAAGCATGAAAAATAATGCTCTCTATCAAAAGTTACAAGGCTTTAAATTTAAATAGCTTGATTTAAGTTAAGAGGACAATAAATCACACTAGTGACAGATTTAATAAAAATAACAATCAAATATAGATCAATACAGTTTTTTTTTGTTTTAACTCCTCAAAGAATAGAGAACCTACTATTTATTCAAGCTTCAACTTAGTGTAGTACTACTAGTTATGATCACTAAATCATCCAATGATTCTAGAAAAGAACACAACAAAGTAACTTACATGTATTGACAAGTTCATAGATATAACTTAAATGACTTTAAAACTTATGATAATTTTTATGATTTTGATGAAACTTATCCTAATTCATCTTTAGATGTTAAAAAGTATTGTTTGAGTTGCATGGGCATTATGATGTTTTACTTTGTAGAATTTTTCTTATACTTTGATTTAAGTGGATAATATTTCTTAAATGATGCTTATTATTACCCACATATTAATAATATTATAGATCTATGTGAGTTTCCTTTTTTTATATTTAAGTTGCTAAATTGTATTTAATTATAAGTTTTTTTGGAAGGTGAAATGTAAATTTAATAGTTTGTAATTGTAAATTTTCATGTTTGTAATTGTATTTGTAAATTTTCATGTTTGTAATTGTAATTGTAAATTTTCATGTTTGTATATGTATGCAGATTATTTTCACATGATGGATGAGTTTGAGATAGATGAGCTATTAGGTCTAGTACCACCTCCACCTCCACCTCCATCCGATCAGTTGAGACGGACAATTAGGATGAATATTGATGCTTTGATTAGAGATATTCATACTATTAGGCGTGAGCCTCATCCACCTCCTCAGTTGTTATGTCTTGTAGACAACATGCAAGGCATTAGATAGCGAGCTAGATAGCTATCGTAGTTGGTGTGATGGATTGCATGCATTTTACACTGATGGCCTCACATACAAACAAGTTAATGAATTAAAAATAATGAAAATGGATTTGAAAAAATATTTTGTGAACCCTAAGACGGGTGAGGAGATAGATCTGAAGAATCCACGAATCTCTATTCAGTGGTGTAGGCACCCGGGCATTGCTAGCCACTTTTGGGAGTGGTGGTGGATGGTCTTTAATCATCCACCATACTCCAATCATGAGGTCAATGTATTTTTTGAAGAAATTATGGACCAAATTTGAATTGGGTAAAAAGCCCAATTACTTTGATATTCGATCATTTCAGGGGATTGGGAGAGGCATGCCCTAGGATAGGCCAAGAGAAAAATTGAGCGACAGGGTTAGAAACTATGTGCACAAAGATTCATTGGTTCCTCTTCCATCACCAATTGTTCCAGCTCCTGCCCATCATCGAGCAGTGGATTCTGCTCTAGGTTCATTGAGTGCCCTCTCTGGCAATTTGGTATAGCAGTTGTGGGAGGTGAGGGTTGCCCCCAGCTTAGCACATGTTTTCATGAGTTGTGGGGATGTATGTAGAGGTCCATAGAGTGAGGCTACCCCTGGAGGAGATGGTGATTTTGGTGATGTTGATGTTGCCCATGGTGGTTATGATGATGCTAAGGAGGCTGCACATGTTGATGCTACCCATGGTGGTTATGATGATGTCGAGGAGGCTTCACATGATGATTCCATCTCTTCATATGTTGATCTCTTGTGGGTAGATGATGATCAGCCTACAGAGGTACAAATTTTTTTGTATAATTTACAGTGCAATATTAAATTCCTTATATATACACATATGAACCATAACATGCGTCATTTTTTTTGAACAGAGGATGGATCATACCAAATCACTGAGGAACTGACAACATGTTACCTCAATACCTAGAGATGTTGCTACCCCTTTTACGATATGCACTTTCATCTAGATACATTGTATTGATATGTACATTTAAAATAAACAATAATTTTTTTAATGTAATGATGTATATGATATGTTTTTTCAATTTTGTAGGGTGCTTCGTGTAGCAATCAGGTGGGTAGTTCTTCATGTGACCCATGGACCACTGAGGCTCAGCCTCATATACCACTAGTATGTTTTTCATCCATTAATTTGAAGTATTTACATGCTTACTAATTTATGTACAACTTTGATTCATGTTCGTTATTTTTTGCAATTGTAGGCTTCTGGATTGTTTGATGGTGCATCACATGTACGCCTTCGACCATCAGTTACTTTGCTTGCATCACAGGTATGCTTTTCTATGATAATCTTGTAGTCTATATATATACTTTATAATTTATGTATATATACAAGTTTGATTCATGTTTTATATATGTTGTTTAGGTTGATACCACTACTAGTATTGGTATGGCTATGGGATTGAGCCAGATGCAACCATGAACATTATCATTTGAGGTGATGATTAGAAAAATTATTTCTAATTTGTTTATATTGTGTACCTAGCTTTTATAGGGATTATCAAAATTGATGTACAATGTTTTTTTTTGCAGGACTTGACTACGACCACTTTTCTTGTTCATGATAGTGGACCTCCACATACCAGTGAGGGCATTGTAGAGCACAGTCATATGGTAATTTATTTTAATTTTTTTAGTATTTTATTACTTTATAAGTGAATTATGCAAGTAACTTCTTCTCATGTTAAATCTTCTTCTCATGTAAAATATTTTAATAATGTACAAGAGGGTGCAGACACTAATACTACACAGGAGGGTGGAGTCACTGATACTGCACAGGAGGGTGGAGACACTGATACTACACAGATACATGATGGTGCATCTCAGGACCATGTGCAGCAGGATGATTCATCTCAGCCACCTTCACGTGGACTGAAGAGGACTGTAGATGAGATGCATGCGAGTTCTTAGATTGTATATTTTAGATCATGTCATATTATTATGTGATTATATATAGGACTTGTTGTTATGTGATTATATATAGGACTTTTTATTATTTCATTTCCTTGCTATTATGATATCAGGTTGTGCTATGTGATTTGGTGCACTCTAGTGATTATATATGTGATACATTGTTTTATTATTATGCTGTTTATGAAACCAAAATTGTATCATGGATATAAATTTTAAAAAGTTCACACAAGTAACACAAACTTACATGCATATAAATTTGATATGAAAATTATAAAAAGATTATTAATTATAAAAGAATCTCATAGAGGAATCCAATAGATTGATGGAACTAAGACTAACCAAATTATTAGGAAGGTTTGAAGAACATTAACACAAGTAACACAAACTTACATGCATATAAATTTAAAAGAGTTCACACAAGTAACACAAACTTACATGCATATAAATTTAAAAGAGTTCACACAAGTAACACAAACTTACATGCATATAAATTTGATATGAAAATTATAAAAGGATTATTAATTATAAATGAATCTCATAGAGGAATCCAATGGATTGATGGAACTAAGGCTAACCAAATTATTAGGAAGGTTTGAAGAACATTAACACAAACTTACATGCATACAAATTTAAAAGAGTTCACACAAGTAACACAAAATTACATGCATATAAATTTGATATGAAAATTATAAAGGATTATTAATTATAAATGAATCTCATAAAGGAAGCTACAAACATAGTATTGACTTTCCTCTTAAGTTGACCACACTACTTTACTAGTGTATTGATGGTTTATTAGTACGGATAGTAGTGGTTTACTAGTTGACTTTCCTCTTAAGTTAACTTACAATTAATCTATGAAGAGATTACGATAAAATAAATATATCATAAAAAATTAGAATTCAATTGTAACACAATTACAATGTGCACAAAATAACATTAAGAAGAAGATAACTAATACAATGTTGTTTATGAAACCAAAATTGTATCAAATGTAGACAAATAAAATGTTAAAGGGACAATGAAAACAATTATCATGATTAAATATAAAAGAGTTCACACAAGTAACACAAACTTACATGCATATAAAATTGATTCAACCTAATGTACCATTTGCATCCTCTCTCTTTTGTAATGCATCTATGATTGCCTCATGCTCTTCTACTGAAAGTGTCCACAATACCTTATTGGCAGGTCTACCTTTGTATCTTTCTAATTTGATGTTTGTTGCCAGCACCAAATGAGAATAGTGTATAATCTTCTTTTCTGATTGGTAGTCTTCATAAGCTGGTAAGCCATTCCTTCTTGTTAAGTATTTGCGTAGCCATGTACCAACTACCACAACAGATCCAACTAGATACTGAAAACCGTCATCATCCACTTGATCACATATCAACTTTTTCTTAAGTTCTACACATCTAGCTAGCCAATACTCAATCTTCTCATCACTATCTTCAGGTGCAACAACAACATACACATGTCCTAGAAAACAAATTTAAGTACATGTAGAAATAAAACTTGTTAAAATTTATAATTCAAATATGAAATCATAATTTATATGACAATACATAAAAATATATAATTTAAAGTTATAAACAATAAATTGAATTAAATTACCAGGTTGTATGAGGTTTGAAACATAATCATAATCTTCTGATGCAAATGCATGATCGGGGTCTTCATTTCTTCTAACATCTTCGACCCATTCTGTATTCTCATATTCTTTGCATTCACCTGCAACACAAAATTGACAAAAACATGCAAGCTCTCTAGTCCATATAGTCCAAGTGTTAGAATTAGAACTCTGAAATGAATGCCATCTAGCTAACCCATTGATTGTATCACAATCATATCTTGGAAGGATATTCTACTATTTAACTAGCCAGAAGAAACATCTAATTGTAGAGTTCTGACTTGATCCTGTGGATAAATTTGCACTACACCAATCCACAATTGCACTTGCATTTTTAAATTTAGCCTTTTCCTCGAATTTGAGTTGCTCTCTGCAAAGGGCTCTCTTAACACATGCACCGACACCATCATGTTCTCCTTTCCTGTGTCCAGCCTCAAAAAAACTCCACATGTGTTCGATATTAGTTTTCTTATGAATCCTCCTCAACCAATAAAACATTCTAGCATTCTTGAATTTCCCTGTGCAATTATCAAACCATATTAGATGTTGTGTCATCTGAATTTCTCTCTCCCTCAAATTGTCAAAAAAGGTCTTGAAGAAAAACTGGACAAACTCAGATGAGTGTAATTTATTATCACTCATATAGAAATGGTACTCTCTCAAAATTTTGCGATCCTCTTCTGTACTATCTGGTGCATTCCTATAGACAATATGGACAAAAATCGATACTTGCACTGAATTGTAGTATTGTGATTGGACCTCATCTTGTGGTGCAAGCATGTAGTTCTCTGCAAAGTCAACAACCGAAAGTATACTACCAACAAGAAATGTATCCTTACATATTCGAAACTGACCATCGAGCCATCTAGCATTTTGAGTATGTTTATCATATTTAGGTACGATTTTACTCTTGAATTCATTCATAAATCCATGAACACTAACTTTTTCAGTGATTAGATCGCATCGTTTTCCAACCTTTCCATCCTTCAGTGTATACTCAACAGTTTTAAATCTTTTAACATCAACTAATTGTTGTCCAAAATCATTTGAAATATTTTCATACAAACATTCATCCAACAATGCAAGATTGCCACATATATCACATACACCAGAAACACATGCATTGAAAATAAACTTTTGTTCACTTAGTGGGTTGCAAAACAAACTTGAAATAAACTCCTTTATAGTTTCAGGTGGTATATTTATACCACATTCTTGGAACATTCCATTACTATGGATGGTAACACGTATATATCAAAATACATCATAATGGTAGTGAAATTGAACATGAGTTTTGCAACAACATGTGACTCTTTCCTTGTTAATTCGAACATACCAAGGTTTACACTTTTCAAAAGACCTTTGACAATGCTAATAGTCAACACCTTATCATCCAAAATTTTTTTATACAATTTAGTTTGAGTCATGTCCAATAGGTGTTTTGGATGTGGATCATGAATTTTTGACCCAACTCTTAATTTAAGAACATCTCTAACATTAGGTGATACTCTCGTATTATCGTGCCAGAATTTTTCAATCAAATTTTTGACTCCACCAGTAAGTTTCATATCAGACCTTGGTAGTCTACCACTAAAAGTCCACAATTTGTTTGCCGGATCAATTTCAAAATTACATCTTCTTTTTACAGCTCTTGATAAAGTTTTGTGATGAATATTAAGATATTCACTTATGTTACTCATCATTCTTTTTATTAGAAGTTGTTTGGCTTACTAAAGCTATTGTTATTGCCCGTCATGCCGCATTTTTATCTTTAGAATGACTTTTCTTTCCAATTGTATCAAAGGCGCTAGCAATAGTCAATACAACTTGTTTTAAAGACATGTCCTTCTTCTTGGGTTTGACATAAAATCCTAACCTCTTCATCACTTTTTGTTTTTTAGTCATTTTAATTAGTTGTACCATTAATTGACATTGAAACCAAAATTTCTTATTATAAAAAAAATGTCTAAACAATCTATTTGCAAGTGTCCTAATCTGTCTCCATGAAACCAAGCCATGAAGGTTGTCTAGTACATCACTTTTAATTTTAAAATTTTGAATAAGCTGATTATCATTCAAACATGTTTCATTTTCAATTGGTGTTTCCATGTCTACATACACATTATTGGTTTTAGTTGTAGGTGGATTTTCAATTTCATTTGGAGTTTCAAATTTGGTTTCAATTTCAGTTTCAAGTTGAGATCTAGTTTCATTTGGGGTTTCAATTTGGTTTTTAATTTCAGTTTCAACTTGATTTCTAATTTCAATTGGGGTTTTATTTTCAATTAATTTCATTTAATAAGTAACATGCTTCTACTAAAACACCAATTTCTTTATGATAAAAAACATAGGGCTGTGAAGACATACATGTATCCAATAATGGATTAGAAAATGCACCTGAATTAAATGGTTCTACTGTGTTTCCTCCGTCAGCATTTATGGTCTCATTGATGTTCTCCTCTTCTAAAATGATTGTGGAACTTGAAGCTCCTTCTCTCATTCTTGATCTTCCCTCTCGTTGACGCATTGCCTCCTTCTCCCTATTTTCTGCAATCTCCTCAGTTGTCAGAACCTTCCTTTGCCTCTTTGTGTGTTGATTTGATCCCATGGCTACACCAAAATTTGAATTCGAATTGATTTCCTTACCAAATTGACAATAAGACAAACAAAGAGAATGATTAATCAAAACATTCTCTTTGCATATCGTACCTGTCAGGCAATGATTGAAAAATCATTCAATCATTGGGATTTGTGCTTGTGGGCCAAATCCTAGCCCAACAGATCTTTTCAGAAATGGGTGACGTTATTGAATGAAACGGGTGCCCATTTTTGAAAATGAGCGCCCGTTTCGCTTTCAACGGTACAAAGCGAAACGAGGGCCCATTTTTTGAATTTAAAAAATGGGCACCTGTTTATTAAAATTAGGGGTGGGAAACAACCCTCAACTTTGTTTTTTGCTTCGCGATAGGCTTGGTCTAATTTTTTGAGGGTCTTTCTGATTGAATTTTTTGACGAAACGAGAACCCATTAGAGTTTTTAGCATCCTGATTTCAGAAATGTAAATTTCATAGTGATAAGATTACTTTTATTATTTTGGTATTATTTATTAATCAAAAGTGGAACCTAAACCTAAAATACCAAGGTTCACTAAAACTTTAATAGCTTTTTTGTTTTTAGGATTTTAGAAAAATAAATTATATGACATCAATCTACATACAATTCTTTTGAATATTAAAAAAAAAAATTGAAAAATATGAAATTTTCATCAAATTATGGTGGTCATACACCCGATGTTTTGAAAATATACTTTATTGTCACTTAAAAATTAATAAATAAAAAAAATTCAATAAAAAAATAAGCAAAAATATTCTCATCAATATTTCGTGTCTTAGGTATCATTTCCCAGAAGGATTTGCAAAAATTCATTTATTTGCATCAAAAAAGGGTGGTCGTACATGTGTGGTATGGTCTTGAAATAGACATTTTGAAATACTGGTTTTTAAACATGCCTACTAAAAAGGGATTTCTAGCATGTGGGTATTAAAATAAATTACATATTTGAAAACTAGACTCTAAGAACTACATTTTCTATTACTGAATTTTGTTGAGATTCAATCTCTAAGTGCATCAAATTTTGACATCAATCGACAGAAAATTTGAAAAACAGAGAAAACACTTCCACTTTTTGCCCAAAAGTGGGACTCAACTTCTTGTAGCCACCCGCATAATGTTGGCTGATTTCTATCTATAATGACACCTAAGATAACTAACTTAAACAATATTAAATCATTGTGGCATGTGACAACTAAGGTATTCTAAAAGTAATTTTAACATGTGTGAATAGGTTCTAACCAATATCTAGTTAGTAAATATCCTTATTCATACAAACACTCCCCTTAAGTGCAACTTAAGGAGAAAAATTATTCTGCAAAACTAATTATGAAGGTGCAATTTTTATGGATCTTGACAACTAGGCCATGTTAGGTACCCATGCACAACTAATCATGTAACTAGGAAATTTACACAAAATTGAGACCAAAATTGATGGCGGTGAAGAATTTACAAGTACAATGCAAGACTTGCATGACCACATGAAAAATAATCTTGACGAGAGTACCATCAGGTAAATAAGGGAGTGTAAAGTGGAAAGTTTGGGAGCTTAGCGAATTCGCCACTTGAATAGGGAAAATCATTGAGCTTAATTTTCACTTAGGGAAACTTTACATGAAAAGAGGGGTTCAATATACTAGATCCAATCCTAAATGATGCAAGGACTAAATACTAAGTAGATTGGTTGAAATTGGAATGTAGTTGACCCTCTTTTGTAAGTTGCATAAGTCAAGTGCTGAAATTGAAGACAAAATAGGTAGAAACAGTGAGCTACATATTCGAGATACATTCGTGCACCTGGATATGAGAATTTTGAGATAATTTGGAGCTACTCTGCAAAATTGGGCAAAAGTTGGGGTCACCCCCAACTTGGTCCTCTGAACTTTTCGCATGTCGAAAAGTGTTTTTTTGTCTGTAAAAATAAAGCTTAATTCTAGAAGTACAATTGCTCACATCCTTCCTACACACATAAAGAAGAAGAAAGGGATTGGGAATAGGGGTTTGCCTAATTCAAACCTCGGTTTGGAATCAACCTTGAATGAAATACTGCAAATACTTGAAATAAATGATGGAAAGGTATACCTTCCGATCTGTAATAGATGATGACGACACTTTTCTTATTAGATGTAATCACATATGTTGTATAAAACGACATGAACATGACAAAAACCTAACACACACGCGTGCTTGCAAATGGATGAATGACAAGTATGCAACCTTGAGGAATGGTTGAGGATGAATGCTTGGATTCTTGAACACTTGGATGCTTGAGATCCAATTTTGCCTTCATGAATGTATGATACTATATCAAAATGAGAGGGGAAGACCTCCTTATATACTTGCCTATTGTCAAAAGATAGAGGCCATCATAGGGGATTTATTTCCTGCTCAAAATTAAGATAGAGCCTAGGGATAAAGATAGGTCCCAATTAGCAAGGACCTAGGTGTGGTGCTCTGGCCCAACCCCGGTTTGGGCTAGGATCAAAGGGCTATGCAAATTGTATGATTCAAATATGAGGTTTGGATGCATAGAAGAGGCATAAACAAGTCCTGATCAAGCATGGGGATCAAACCAATAGGGTGAGAGCCCAAAATATGGTCAAAATTGTATAGGATACAATTTTAGGATGCCAAATTTAGTTCCCACTTTAGCAGGAGTATGGAATTATGCAAATACTCATAGTAAAGTAGAAGAAAGGGAGATGAAGATGAATAACGTAGAGAAAGATCATAAGGAGTATAAGATATCACTAATTTCTAGGAAGGCCGCCCCCAATATTAGGATCTTAACTCACTCAAACATATGCAATGGCACACAAAACAAGACAAAAATTTGCATACAAATAAATAAAAAATATAAACAAAGGCAAAGACACAAAGGCACAAAAGACCCAAAACAAGACCCCAAGTCAACTAGCCAAAGAGACCTCAATATCAAAATGTCTCAACAACTAATATCATTATTGAAAATGTGATTTCATTAACACAAATGATCGCATAAAATAGAAAAGAAAGCATCATCCATGAACTATCAATAGAAAAACTATGAGTTCATGAGAGGAAGAAGAGAGAGCATGAATACACTCTATATGTATTTATTGAGGTGATCCATGAGAAGAATAATGAGAGAGAGCATGGACTACTTGTCCCTAGATGTTTTTATCTAGGTGATCCATGGTGAGAAAGGACATGATGGACAACTCGCCCCTAGATGGTTTTATCTAGGTGATCCATGTGGTGAGGAGAGTAAGAATAGTCTAGCTATTTTTAGCTAGTTCCACCCATCCTTGGACATGTCTGCAAATGATGTCTAGTTTCAAGTATATATCACCCCATTTAAGAGTTTTTGTTGTATGTTTTAGTGTCCTCTAACCTGTTTAAGACATGTAATGTAAATACAAATTTTAAGGCGTGATTGTGTGTGTGCAAATGTGTAAATGCCAAGAGGAAGATACATGCTTGGTTTCGAGGCCATCCCATTTAAGACTTTGCTATTTTTGGTGATGTGTTAACCCCATCTAAGACATATATCAAATATTGTATATGGTTTTGAGTGTGAAGCATCCTGATCTAAGAGTTTTACTATAAATCTAAGAATGAACACCCAGTTTAAGACATGCAAAAATGATATGCAAGAGGTATAGCACAATATGGTACAAGGGAGCGGTATGGGTGCCCCCCCGTTAAGATATCAACATAGTTTATTTTTGATATCTGAAGGAAGCTAGAGTCAAGGATACCTTACTTTAAACACCAAGGAGATATCCTTTAGGCAACAATTTCATAAATCCAAGCTAGAGAGGGAATATTCTTCAAGCAAGGATAAGATAGTTGAAAAATAGATATCTTGCAACAAGTGTAAAGGGGATCCTTGGAGGAGAAGAGATCTTTTCTCAAAAGACATCTACCTCCAAGAGGATCTATCTTGAACAAACATAACATCTTCTACCAAAAGAAGGGAAGGAGAATAATAATTCATACCTTTCTCCTATTACTACGTGAAAGGGATTCTTGATGAAGGATGACATACTTCTGACCCAATGTGTGGGGTGAATTTATGATAGATATATATTTCTAAGTGAAGAAGATGTTGTAGCCAAGAAATTGTACCTCTTGTATAAGAGAGAATCCTTGAGAAAACAATAACTTCACACAAGGAATGATACCCCATTATAAACAAACATGACTCCACAAAGGAAAAGTAGATCCTTAGAGAGGAGGAGATATCATTCATTTCCCCCAAGTGTAAGGACAATGGGAAGAATTATACAATCTTCGAATGAGAGATGAAGCATAGGGAAATGCACAATAAACTCACATGAATGAATATCCAATGCAAGAAAAGACATTAGTATATGTAAAATGCATCTCAAAAGAAGTGGTAATCTTCAAAGAGAGAAAAAAACAAAGATCAAACATATTCCCCTAAGGAGGTATTTTATCATAAGAGACATAACATTGCAAGAAAGGATATCCACACATGAAATATGCAACCCCTCAAGCGAAGAGCGATGGATTATAAAGAGAGGGAAAAGAGCCATCCTTTCCCCCAATTAAGAGGACAAGGAGAAGAACTACACATCTTCTAAATAGAAGTTGGTCATAAGAGACATGCCATTTCAAGAAAATAATATATCCTCATAAGCAACACACATTTATTCACATGGAGAACAATCCTATGAAATAAAGGGAATCACATTATGAATTATGCAACTCACAAGAAAAGGTAATATCTTCAAGGAGAAAGAGAAAGATGGAAGATGGATCACAAATCCTCTCTAAGGAGAGATTATTCATAAAAGGTGTACCATCTCAAGAAAGGAATATATCCAAGCCAAGAAACAAGTTTGTGCTCACATGAAGGATAATTCCATGCAAGAAAGGACATCAAGTTATAAAAAATGCAATCACAAAGAAAATACGAAAAATTTTAGGAAGAGGAAAGAAAGAGGGGAAATCATGTTGCTACCCCAAGATATTTGATTTTGAAGAAGAATCACCTATAATGAAAAAGAGCCCCCAATTAAGTTAACTTCTTATGTCATAGGGTGAGGAGAAACACAAGGGTGAAAGGAGTGCTAAGGCACTATCTTTTTCCCTAGAAAGAGAGAAAGATCTGTTGAAAGACATATACGAGCACGATCATATTCTTCTTAAACAAATTACTTATATGCTTTACACTTTCCAAGACAAAGAGAATAAAAATTATGAAAAAGACAATGTAAATCACCTTTCTTAGGCTTGTTACTATAATTACTTCTAATTAAAGGAAAACAAATATTCTTATCATATTTCAATCTCCAAAAGATTCTAGTTGCTAATCTTTCTTGATCATTAATATATGTAGGTTTATTCTTTTGAGATTCAGGAAAAGAGTTATTATTAGAAGAGGAAGGATTGTCATCCATTATTTTAACTTTACCACTATCGATAAGTCCTTTTATTGAATTTTAAAAATTGGCACAATCATTGGCATGATGATCATGGCTTTGATGAAATGAACAAAAAGGAGTTTTTGAAGAAGAATCTCTTTTGTGAGAACTAATGGCTTGTTGTCTTGAAAGATGATTTTTGAAGTCTTGAATCCTAAGGAGTTCATCCATAGGAGATTTATTATCATTCCTAGGCCTTTTGTGGTTATTTGTGCAGGACGGTTTATAGGGACTCAAATTCCTTGTTCAAATTTTCCAAGTCCTTGCCCTCTGAAACCTTGTTTTGATATCATGTTGAATCCACTCCTATAAGAATCCTTTAATTGAGAAGGCGGGGGAAAATTATAATTAATTTCTTGGAAGTTTTTAGTGTAAGGATGTTTAAAAGGAATGAAAGGATTAGTAGATGAAGAAGGAATATCTTATGGATGACTTTCCTTTCTTTAATCATGCATGTCCTCTTTGGTAGATTGGGAAGGAAGATTCTTATCACCTAAGGCATCATCATTGATTAATGTTATATGGGGAGAGAGATCATGAATAAAATGCATGACATCATCTTCTCTACAATTGTTTTAATGTTTAAGATAAGCTCTATGAGAATAAGGAGGATCTAGAGAGATGGAAACACCAATATTTTGATTTTGCCCCCTTGCACAAGGGTATGTGTATGAGAAGAAGATGGGGCCATGTTTCTCCTCAATGCTTTCTCTCCATTAGAGAGATCATTGATAGGAGTATTAGCTCTTTCTTCATTCACATTAGATACCCTAGCCAAGGTACAATTATTGGATTTCTCATTGTCATCTCTAGGATTAGGATCTACAAAATCTTTTAGGTGATCTACGTATAAAATTCATTTTCCCCAAAATATCACCATAGCACAACATATATGAAAAATTAAAGCTTTGAGATCTAATCTATGAAAAGGAATCAACTTGGAAATCCAAAAAATGCAATATGTCTAGGTGCTATGAATGAAAAGAAGTAACAAGAAGTGAGAGAAGCCATTATCCAACACATGATTATACTAAATGTATATAAAAAGCAATGTAAGCATATTTGAAATAGGAAATAGATCAAGTCCATTAATTGCCATGATTAATACTGAAATTTAATTTCAAGCAAATTATTATAAAATAAAAGCACTTAATTTATTTAAATTGATGAGATTCAAATTTGATTTTATTTTTTTTTAGTTTGAAAAATGTGAAAAGAAAATTTGAATATGAGAATTTGAAAGTTTAAGATTTTGAAATTGGAATTTGAATACTTCAAAACTTTTGAAAAATTATGCAACCTCCTGGGAAATTTAAATTTATACTTAGGGCCTTGAAAATAACCTCTTTAAATTTAAATTTTAAAATTGCCCACTAGAAGATTTTGTAATGCTCCGCCATAAACCCTAAAGGAAAACAATACAACTAGGCAACTAAAAGGGCGTAATATTTTTTTTTTTTAAAGATTAAGTGCATAATCATATCAATAGCATGTTTCATGACACAACAGAAGTCTAACATTAGATTTCTTAAGGGTTACCAATGAAGATTAATTTGTAGATATATTAACACCATAGTTAATCCAATTGTTCAGCTAATTAAGAAAACTAAATGCTTAAGATAAAATCTACACATACATCTAAATTCCATAATGAAAGAATCAAAGTACTCCAATGCATTCCCTTTTACAATATCCATATATACATGGTTTCCATTAATACCATGGATTACAAAGTTATAATATCAAGGTTACATAAAAGTTTGATACAATGACCACAAGTTCTCAACTGAACTATGATCACGAACATGAGCTGGTACATGAATCATGAACCCAGAAACACTAATGAAGCCCTTCCTCACCTGAAGTTAGATTATAGAACATCTAATGGGAAGTGGCACTACCACCCTACCATGTGATCCCGAATGGAACCACCCCACCGTGCTAGGAGATAGTCGAAAACCCTCAAGCAAGTAAAGTAAGACAAGTACGAAAGAACTACAAGACTCCACAAACATCCATGTGACTCAACTCACAAACACTACTGACTCTAATGAGACAGTGTCATCACATAGCTTAAGATGCATACCATGGTACAACCTCCATAGGTCCCGGCCCCCATTTTGGGTTATCCTGGTAACCTCTCCCGAACCTCTAGTTCCAACTAAGTCTCATGCGGACCCTACCAATCCTTCCATGAAGACAAGGTGGTAAGTTTGCCATTCCAGGCCTACTCATAACATTATGAGCCCTGTACTAGCACTCACCTATGCATGTGGTACATTATCTTAATTAATATTTGTCTCAACCATCCCAAATCAATTATTAGGTTATCGCTTTTTAACTGACTTTTGATGGGTTATCCTGTCATCCACTTTGGGCATGGCCCCTGCTCAAAAGCCACTCTCTCTCATAGGACACTACAGGAAAGGTCTCTCTATGAGAATTATATGGTGAAATAGACAGCCATACCTAATCTTGACAAACTACAGGTGAAGGATACACAATCACTAACCCAAGATTGACCATTTGGACAAAACACACAATGGCTCACATCAATAAGGTTATACAACAACACTTGATCAAGGAGATATAATAACATAAGACACAATGACAACTCAACGAGAATTGCAATGAAATTTAAACTTGACTACAAACACTATTTACACAAGATCCTAATAAAATTACAATGCAATGCATAAGAAGGTGTTATAAATGCATGAATTTTCTTTCATATATAAAGAAAAAGGTATGCAAAAATGTTCTTAATGGGAATAAAAACTAATCATTTAGACAGATTGCACTACTATGTCAATTAATAAACATCTATATCTCTATGATTTCCTTTCATCTATTTTAAACGATTTATAATGCATTTCCAATAAATAACGACATATGCAACACATATAAATAATCGTACTCTATTTCTAAAACTTCTAATTTTATACTTTCTTATTCCAAATAATAACCATAATCAAAAGAAATCTGACCTCTTGTAAGCTTGGACTGGTTTGTAAGACTTTTGATGCTCTTCCACCAAATAGAACTATGCCTTTCTTGCAAATCTATCTCGAATCTATCCTACCACTCTATTATCAAAACAACAATTCTCTTCTCTCTCTCTTCGATACTATAAAAGTATCTTCTCTAATCCCTCTTCTATTTTCTTCTTTTCTTCGTGAGTCTATTGTCTCTCCTTCCTTGTGAATGTGTCCTCTCTTTCTATCTCCCATCTCTATTTATCCTAGTTCTCCCTATGATCTCTCCTTATTTAGAGGCTTGGTGATTGTTATTTATTTGGAGTCTTATACTTGAGTGTATCTTTAGATTCTTCTCACACCTCCACGTCTATCAGAGATGGAATTTTTTGATGCATATCTTGTTGTTTATCATGCATGATTATCTCTACACAATAGTTTCCTATCGCTGACTATCCTAGATTTATGGCATCATGTGCCTATTAACGTATTACTTACTATTGTTTTAGCCACCGATCGACTAATTCTAATGTGGATATGCTAATCGATTCCATTTATGCGTGGAATTAAGAGTTAACTGCAGTGAACTTATTCTCTTTAGTCACTGTGGATTCTATGGTAGATTAATCACTCCATGGGGAGGTTGGCAAAGTGAAAGAAAATCACAAACACTTAAGTGTTTGTCTTTCACGAGTTGCTTGTTTAAACTGCCAAGTCTAACCCATTGCTTCCACGTTGATGCTAACTAATGGTCTATGTTTAATTGATTACCTTTGCATGCCATGATCTCCACGTTAAAACCTCTACTTTTCTAAAATGAATCGTTGGTCTATGTCTAGGAGTTAGCCACCTATCGACTCCTAGCTAATTTGGGACAAAGTCACTGTCTTTAGGTTGGAGTTAACCAATAGTTTTTATTTGTTTAGCTCGGCCACATGTATTAGTCGACTTGAGTCTAATCGGCTAGCCAACCTGCCATGCGACATAGTCGCCATCTCCTAGCACTAAATCCACCACCTTTTGTTAAGATATATATATTTTTAACATGCAACTATATCATCTTTTGCAAAGTAATATTAAACTTAGACATTTAAAGTTTATAATATATAATTGTAGCATCCTAAAATTGCGACACTTGCAATTTCGACTGCATTTGGGTCTTCACGATGGCAATGCAACACGGAACCTGAGTGGAGACCCCGAAACTTGCTTATGACACATCAAAAACTGCATTTTTCAGCACCCTGGCCTGATCCTCCTTGCACCCTGCTGCCCCTGGAGGTGGGACCATCATGCCCAGCGCCCTAGTCCTTCAGGACTAGGGCGCCCAGTGCCCTGGTCCCCCAGGACCATGGCGCCCAGCGCCCTGGTCCCTGGCCCTATTTTGGGCCTGGTCTCTTTTGGGGCTTCAGGTCTTTAAGTTTACAAATTGGAAAATAATGTTTCCTGGTCAGCCCAAGGTCGGGAAAATCAGTATATCAGCCCTAATTGACAAATATATAAACTACATTTCCTCTCCCATTTGAGGAGGTCAAAAAAAAGGAAGGACATATGTGAGCAAGGCGCAAAAGCAATATTCAAACATTCAAGCATTCCTTCAAGCAATTGAGCATTCTAAGTCTCCATTCAAGGCTAAGTGTTGCATTCAAGACAAGGATTCAACCATTGAAGAGGAGATCACATAAAACATACAACATACTACATACATTACACCTTCGCATGTAAGAATACAAACATTCTTACATCAAGGTATCAGTACTTGTTTACATTACAAACATTTACATTTACAACATTCTCATTTCTTGGTTAATTCCAAAACTGGGGTTTGACCTAAAGGCAAACCCCTCATCCCTAACCCCCTAATCGTCCTCTCTTTTCTATGTGTAGGTTGCAGGTACGCGGCTATAATTGAAGATCTGGAATCCTTGTGCAGAGACGAACAGATCCCCCTTCATTTCGCGGCTTTTTCGGAGGACCGTGTGCACGTCGGGTTCCATCGTCCTGTCAACTTTCGCTCAAATTTGTAGAACAGCATCATCTTGACATTTTACTACTAATTCCAGGTCCGCAGCTTCATCCCATATCCCTATCTCTGTTTATAAGCGAATCTTTCCTACTTTACATGCATTCCTAGTTCAATCTTTCTATCTACATTCTTTACAAAAGAGGGTATCCTTGATGTCTTAACCCTTGAAACTCATTTAGAATCCAATCTTGCATTGCATGGGATTGGATCTTGTGGGTTTCAACCCCTCTTTTGAATATAAAGTCTCCCCTAAGTGAAAACCATCAACCCTAGTGACTCCCCCTTCTCTCTCCTTGGAGTTGGGGAGGGGAGAACGACAAGGGTTCGATTTTTCCACTTTACATTTTGGTGAACCCGACGTGAAACATCCTCATTCTGATTATTCATGGTTAGATCTGAAAATTTTGCTTTCCTAAGTTTCCATGTTTGATCTTTTGCAAATTTTAGAGGTTGATTGCATAAAAACCCTAAAATTTTCTTTTAAGTAATTAAACTTGTGAAATGTTTAATTGTTAATGCTTGTTTCAGATCTACCCTTCTATTGCAAATTGTCAATTCATATTTGTGCTTTAATTTTGAAAATTAAGTGGTTAAATGTCAAAACCCTAATTTTTAAGACCTTCTTGATTCAACCTTTGACTGATAATTTCACTAATTAAAACACCTCCAAATTGGCTGTAACTTTGGATTCCGCAATAAAATCACAATATCTTTCATCCTTGAAAATTTGGAAAAAAGTTGCGAGGACCATGTGCACCCCAAGCGCCATCGTCCCCGACATTTTTTCCAAAATTTCGGGAGCTAGATCTTACTGTATTTTTCTGCTAAAATCCAGAATTTTGGCTGATTTTATCAATTTTAACACCTTCAAAATTAAGGTCAAAGTTGGTCTAGCGATTGCTTGGATTGAGGCTTCTAATCATTCAAAAAATTGTTGAAATTGAAATTTGTGTCAAAATTGTGTTCCTTACTGTACTAAATCTGAAATGTGTGTTAGCATTCATTCGAAATTTTAGTGCTTTATTCAAATTTTTGCAGTTTGTGACTTTTGAAATTAAGTATTTTATTGCAACAACCTTGATTTCCACTTTCAAAATTGAATTTTGCGTGAAATTGAGTCAATTTTTAAATTTCAACACTTGCATTGCTTTCAGTATTCCTTCTAAAATCATAAAATTCAAAATTTCAGTTTCCCCCTCTTTTCCAAAATTCAAATTTTACATTTTTCAACAATCTTGGTAGGGTTCAATTTTGAGATTGCAACTTTAATTTGGCCTATCTACAGATCGTAAAATCACTCAATTTTTTCAGGTTAGCTTTAAAATCATCATAACTTTCATCCCTTAAAATTTTGAAAACAGTTGCGAGGACCGTGTGCACTCCGTTCGCCACGGTCTTGAACATTTTTTTCGAAATTTCGGGAGATTGTCCTGATTGCATTTAACAGCTTAAATCTAGGAGATAGGCTGATTTTATTGAAATTTGCTACCTCTAAAATTCAAAATCTTCTCTCTCTCTTTAGTGCATGAGTTTTACAACAATAAGCCCCACTTATACTATTCCCGTTAGATGAAGCCTTAGAATTAAGTCTTTCCAAGGTTTAATTACTGAGGAGATGGAACCTAATTTGAATGGCCTTTTTAACGAGGACATGGGTAATTCCTCTAATCCTCTTAATGATGAAGAAGCTCTCCATGAGGTTTCTATAGAACAACTTTCAAAATTGGATAACCAATTTGATGATTTTTGACAATGGATGTCTCAAGAATACCCCGATAGTGAAGCTCTTTCATTAATTGAGGGTCTAAAACGTATGGTTCAAAGTGATAAGAATGGAATTTATATTTTGCGTGGTATTGCACACATTGTGGATTTGAATGTGATGCCGATGAAAAGTTGTGTTGAAACCTTAGGTTATAAACAACCTCCTACTCAAGTTAATCATTCTATTCCTTTGACAACTTCTATTGCTAGTATACCTACTTTTACATCAAACATAATGACTACTTCAATACAAGACATTCCTCCTATGATCACCAGTCATGGAGGCAATCCTTCTTCTTCAATCAGTCCTCTTCCTTCATTCAATCCAACTTCTTCATTCGTTCCTTCAATGAGTGTTCCTATTATATCTCCACAAATGAACATGACACAAGGGGGCAATTCATTTAACCCTTCCATTCCTCCTTGTAGTGTTCCTCCTTTCCAATCATCTCCTATGACTAACTATCATAGTGTCCCACCACCTTACTCTCTACCTTCTTTCAATAACATAACACCTCCATCACAATCTAACACGTCTAATATGAACTCTTCGACTGAAGCGATCATTAACAATCTTGCACAAACTATCTCTTCTTTACAGCAACAAATTGCCTCTATGAATCAATCTAAGTTTAGTGTGCCCACATTTGATGTTGCGAGCCCACTTTCTCTTGACATTGTTTGAGCTATTCCCCCTAAACATGTTGAAATTCCAAATTTGGAGCTTTATAATGGTAAGGGTGACCCTCTAACACATGTTAAGACCTTTCAAACAATATGTACTGATTTTGCTTATGACCAAAGGTTGCTTGCAAAACTGTTTACTAGAACATTAAGAGATAAAGCCCTACAATGGTATTGCTCGTTGCCTTCCTATTCTATTACTTCTTTCAAACAACTTGCAAATGCTTTTATTCAACAATTTCAAAACAATATAAGTCCTAAAGTTACTTTGATTGATTTAATGCATTGTAAACAAGGTGTTAAAGAAAAAGTGACTGATTTCATTGGTAGATATAAGCATTTGTATGCTCAAATTTCTTTTCCAATGCCTGACAATGATATTCAAAGAATCTTTATTTCTAATTTACAAAAAGATATTAGAGAAAAACTCCTGTTTTCTAAGTTTACTTCTTTCCAACAGTTGTGCACAACTCTTCACAATTATCAACTGACTGTGAGTCAAATGGAACAAGCAAATCCTATGGCTCCGAGTGATAAGGGTGATAGTAGTCAACAACCATTTGGGAAGTTTAAACCGAACAGAGAGTCCATTAAATTCAATGAAAACATCATCAACAACAATGTGAATGCGGCATCAGGTGTGCCTCCTATTTCTAAGTTTTTCAAGAAAGAAAGAAAGTTTACTCCTTTGAATGAATCATTGCATAGTATTATGAATAAGTTATTGGAACAAAATGTGCTTACTCTTCCTCCTATAAGGCAAATAGATCCTGCGAAGATTAATTCACCCTATTTTGATAACAAATCTTTTTGTCAATTTCATCGTCATCCTGGGCATGATACTAAAAAATGTTTTGCTTTAAAGGATAAAATTCAAGATTTGATTGATAATAATACTATTTCTGTTTCTGGAGTGAATGATAAAGGCAACACATCTGTAGCTCCTCCTAACCAAAATCTTCAGATTTTTACTGATCCATTACCTTCTCATACCTCTAATGCGATTGATACCAATGATTCCTCTGTCTCACCTGATGATCTTGTGTCTATGACTCCGAATGTGATTAACTTTGTGGAGCAGTAGAAAATCCCTAAAGAACTTTCCATCACCTTTGATTCTAGTGAAACTATCAGGGCACCTGATGGTCCTTTATATATAGTTGCAAAAGTCAAGAATACACCTTGCTGTGGAGTGCTTATTGATCCTTCTTGTATGGTTAATATCATTACTGAAGAATTTCTTTTTACTTTGCAATTGAATCAAGTGATCTATGATGAAACAAATGTGGTTGTGAAACTATTTGATGCATTTTCTTCTCCCGCAATTGGTTCTATTACATTACCTATTGAGGTCCATAACAAATCCCTTGATGTGGACTTTGTTATTATTCCATCATCCAAACAATTTCGTGTGAAGCTAGGCTATCCTTGGCTATCTTCCATGAAAGCTATTGCTTCTCCTATTCACAAGTGTTTGAAATTTGCCCATAATGGTGAAGTTGTTACTGTCAATCATAGTCTCTTTAAACCAGCTGAAAGAACTTCTAGCGTTCCTATTGATTACTTTTGGCCTAAACAATTCCAATCTCTTCCTCCGCGAAGTGATCATCTTTTCAAATCTTATCAAAAGTGGAAGAAAGATATGATCCTATCTCTAAGTGAACCTAGAACACCCAAACTTGACATTCCTATCATTCTTGAGAAGGAAGTTCTTCCTTTGAAAGATAAAACTAATGTCTTTCCTCAAGAAGATTCCCAACCCATCCCTATGGATGTGACTATGCCTATGACTAATAAACTTCCTAAAAGTAGACCTATACCTCCTCGTCATGATGGACTTGGTCTCCTTCCTAAACTGAATATTCCTCCCTTATATCGAGCAGTTCCTCCTCCTTCCTCTTATGGAGAGAAGAGACCTTCCTCTTCTCCTATTATTCAACCTAAGAGACCACAACCTAAATACCCAAGTGAAAAGGATGAGAACATTCCTCCTCCTCAATCTTCTCAACTCCCTACTAAGACTAGATGAAATCATTCTGCACGTGAACGCTGACGAAAGCATCGTCTTAGAGCTCAAGCAGCTGCTTCTCAAACTTTGCAATCCCCAAAAACACCTTCAACTAGTATTATTCCATTTTCTCCTCAGCCGACGATTGAGCCGAAATCTCCTAAACATAAGGTGCATGATGGTCTTGATCCGGTGCAAGTTAAAGATCCTATTTTTATAAATCTTGATGATGATATAGATGAAAATGTTATTCATGATGAAAATGTTACTCCTGTTCATTCTGATAGTGAATATGAATATGTTGATGTTGATAACCATCTATCTAATGAATTTTCTAAAGCACTTATCCTAGCTCCTAGACAAGAACAACGTGGCTCAGAACATGGACATAGCCCTTGTTTGGATCTTGTGATAGCTCCATCTGCTATGTTGGATGTTCCTCCTCTAGCGTGTTTCCTACCTTCTCAAAATATTGATCAGCAAGATTGGGGGGTAGATGATGTGCTAGACTAGTTTCATTAGCATAGCAGACTCTCTCCTCCTCTCTTGATCTCTTTTGTTACTTCTTCTATGTGTTATTCTCATTCTTCTATTTGTTGTCCTTAGTGTTGTCTACTTGAGGACAATGCAAAACATTGAGATCTCTTTTGGTCTCTCTCATGTTGACTCAAAAGACACATGTGTTCCCTTCTTCTAGGTGACCTTCCTTGATTGGGGAATGAAGAACAATTATGCATACATACATATGATATACATGAATTATCATACAGCATACTGACCCCAAGGAAAGCGAAGTCACCTTGTGCTTTGTGTTTTGTGTCTATTATCCTTGGGCTTATCTCACACTTGGGGGCTAAATCCTTGTGATAACGTGCTCCTTTCTCATTTCCTATATGTATCACTACCTTAAAGAAATCACCCCCAGTGAGGCGTGTGCGATTGCTTTAACATAGGGGGGCATACATCCCATTCATATCTTTTCAAGATACTTGAAAATTTCTTGACAAATTTAGCTTTGCCTTGAAAATTTTTGATATCTTTCTTGCATGACTCATAGTGAGGGAACCTTACTACTAACAGTCATGGTTCTCCCTTGTGATCTTCCCTTTTACTTTGTCAATCAAAGTTGTAAGATCCTTAGTCCACTGGGGGCTTGGTGTATCTTGCCTCCTTGACGTGGTGAAAGTTTTTCAATGTTGTTTCCTTGTACTTTACCAGAAGTATGAGCGTACACTCATACTCCCGCTAAAGTGGGGGCTAAATGTAGCATCCTAAAATTGCGACACTTGCAATTTCGACTGCATTTGGGTCTTCACGATGGTGATGCAACACGGAACCTGAGTGGAGACCCCGAAACTTGCTTATGACACATCAAAAACTGCATTTTTCAGCACCCTGGCCTGATCTTCCTTGCACCCTGCTGCCCCTAGAGGTGGGACCATGGCGCCTAGTGCCCTGGTCCTTCAGGAATAGGGCGCCCAGTGCCCTGGTCTCCCAGGACCATGGCGCCCAGCGCCTTGGTCCCTGGCCCTATTTTGGGCCCGGTCTCTTTTGGGGCTTCGGGTCTTTAAGTTTGCAAATTGGAAAATATTGTTTCCTGGTCAGCCCAAGGTCGGGAAAATCAGTATATCAGCCCTAATTGACAAATATATAAACTACATTTCCTCTCCCATTTGAGGAGGTCAAAAAAAAGGAAGGACATATGTGAGCAAGGTGCGAAAGCGATATTCAAACATTCAAGCATTCAAGCATTCCTTCAAGCAATTGAGCATTCTAAGTCTCCATTCAAGGCTAAGTGTTGCATTCAAGACAAGGATTCAACCATTGAAGAGGAGATCACATACAACATACAACATACTACATACATTACACCTTCGCATGTAAGAATACAAACATTCTTACAACAAGGTATCAGTACTTGTTTACATTACAAACATTTACATTTACAGCATTCTCATTTCTTGGTTAATTCCAAAACTGGGGTTTGACCTAAAGGCAAACCCCTCATCCCTAACCCCCCAATTGTCCTCTCTTTTCTGTGTGTAGGTTGCAGGTACGCGGCCGTAATTGAAGATCTGGAATCCTTATGCAGAGACGAACAGATCCCCCTTCGTTTCGCGGCTTTTTCGGAGGACCGTGTGCACGCTGGGCGCCATCGTCCCGTCAACTTTCACTCAAATTTGCAGAACAGCATCATCTCGACATTTTACTACTAATTCCAGGTCCACAGCTTCATCCCATATCCCTATCTCTGTTTATAAGCGAATCTTTCCTACTTTACATGCATTCCTAGTTCAATCTTTCTATCTACATTCTTTACAAAAGAGGGTATCCTTGATGTCTTAACCCTTGAAACTCATTTAGAATCCAATCTTGCATTGCGTGGGATTGGATCTTGTGGGTTTCAACGCCTCTTTTGAATGTAAAGTCTCCCCTAAGTGAAAACCATCAACCCTAGTGACTCCCCCTTCTCTCTCCTTGGAGTTGGGGAGGGGAGAACGACAAGGGTTCGATTTTTCCACTTTACAATAATCATAATTTACGTATATGCTAATATTTATAAATATGTTTTATGAATAATCATTTTTATAGCATAAGACAATAATCGTATTAATTACATTTACAACTTCACCTCAAAATATATATATACGAATATGTGTGATTGATAAAATCAAGCTATCTACCATTTAACATACATCTATATAACAAATGATTAATCATTCTATATGCTAGGTCATAGAATTCAAATATTTCAACTTATCATAAATCACATTAAAATAATCAATATAATTAGTCATAAACTATATTCACCTTCGAATATATATAAGTTTATAATCGATTCCTAATATTTAAAATATGTACAACTATAGTATAATTTTGAAAACCAAACATACCAATGATGAGATAACTTCATAAATTTAGGTAATTAATAAAAACCACTAAACACACAAACTGAGCAAACCTCAAGAAAATACTCATAAAAGATCAAACAACAAAATACGAAGGCTGAACAAACTGACAGAATGGCCAACTAACGAAACTCACACGAGTGTAACTGAATAAAATAGGGTCAACTAATATCTCCTCCACTTCCATTCGAAAATATAAGGCACGCTCAGACCTGTGAAGGCAGGTGGAGACGATACCCCGTACCTACCTGGTACTTGTACCTGCAATATCCTTCATCACCGAACCACACATGCATATATACAGTATAGAAAACATGACATACACATCGATGAAGGAGAATTGTGATGTTTCTTGTCTCACTGAAATGAGTGAAGGAAAATCATCCCCTTGCATCCAATACACTCGTAGACACACAACATATAATTCCATATTGCATAGATAAAGTAAATTGTTAGTACATAGAAATAATCCATAAAATGCCATAAATCACAAGTACTAAAATACTGCAAATAAATTATGCATCTCATATCCAGATAAAGCATGAAATAATGTCATATAAGTCTGAATAACAAAACATGCTAATGTATCCACTGAAAACAACCAAGAATAAAATATGAGTCCAAACGAGTAGGGGTACTACATTCTCCCCCCCAAAACTAGGCTTACTCCTGGAAGCCTAAAACAAATAAGAATATAGCTCTCTCATCTTCACTACATCCTCCCAAGTCATCGAGGTCTCATCATTTGGGTCCCATAGGACCCTTAATTGGTCGATGGTGCGACCCCTGAGGATCAAATCCCGATGCTAAAGAATGCGCATGGGCTCCATGGAAAGTTTCCCATCCTCGACCTGTAAAGAGTTCCAATCAAGAACATGTGTCACATCAAGATGATAAGGTCAAAGAACTAAAACATGAAAGGTATCGTGGATGCAAGATAGACTCAGTGGCAAGGCAAGATGGTAGGCAATAGGACCTATCCTCTCAAGGATCTCAAAAGGGCCAACAAACCGAGGTGCCAACTTAGAACCCTTTCCATAATGGATCGGACTCTTCCATGGATGCACTCTCAAAAACACATGGTCACTAATAGTAAACTGACGATCTATCCTATGAGTATCTACATACTTCTTATGCCTATCTTATGTAGCTACCAAATGCTCATGAATCTGCTCAACCTGCTACTCCATCTCCCAAAGAATATCCAGTCCTATAATCACCCTGTCCTCTAGCCAATCCCAACTCAAAGGAGTGCGGCAAGGATGACCATATAATGCTTGAAAGGGGACATACCTATGGAACTATGATATCCAGTGTTATAAGAAAACTCCACTAGATAGATATAATCCTCCCAACATGACTACTGGTCCATAACAAACATGCGAAGCATGTCCTCCATAACTTGATTCACTCTCTCTATCTGACCATCTATCTCTGGGTGATAAGTTGAACTAAAGTTCAACTGAGTCCCCAAAGCATGCTGAAGTGAGGTCCACAATGATGAGGTAAAGATAGGATCTCTATCAGAGATGATCCACCTCTGAATCCCATGCAATCTCACTACATCTACCAAGAAGACTTGTGCCACCACTCCTGCCATATAGGAAGCTCGAATAGGAACAAAATGAGAAACCTTAGTCAATCAGTCAACTATGACCATGATGGCATCATGACGATGTGAAGAGACAAGAAAACCAACAATGAAATCCATGGAAATGATATCCCATTTCCAATCTGGTATCAAATTCAGTTGTAAAAGCACTTCCAGGTGCTGATGCTCTACCTTCACTCGCTGGCACTCTAAACACTTCAACACAAAATCAGCAATGTCACGTTTCATGCCAGCCCAATGATAAATCTATATAAGATCTACGTGCATCTTCTTGACACCTGGATGTGATGAATAAGGTGCACGATGGGCCTCAGTCATGATCAAGATGCGAAGACCCTCTAAAGAAGGTACATAGATCTGTCCTTGATGACGAAGAAGTCCATCTACCTCAAGATTATATCCAAAAAATCTACCCTCTAAAGGCCTTCCAGACTCTATCATGGCTCTAACATCCTGATACCAAGTATCTTGAGGAAGAACTCGAAGAATCCTCTCTCTCAAGTCTACTCCAAGGGATAATGCTGAAACTTCATGCCGCCTACGACTCAAAGCATATGCCACTACATTCTCTTTCCCCTGAATATAATGAACTTCAAAATCATACTCATAGAGGAATTCCATCCATCTCCGCTATCGAGCATTCAAGTTCGGCTGTGTGAAAATATATTGCAGACTGCGGTGATCACTATGCAGTTCAAATTGATGCCCTAACAAAAAATGTCGACATCTAACCAAAGCATGAACTACAACTACCAACTCTAAATCATGAACTAGATAGTTCAACTCATGGTTCTTGAGTTTGCAAGACTCATAAGCAACCACACATCCATCTTGCATAAGCACTGCACCTATACCTTCCAAAGAGGCATTTATGCATACCATAAAATCTCTAGATGGATTAGGAACTGTCAAAATCGGAGCACTGACAAGGAGTTCCTTCAAGGTACAAAAAGGTGACTCACACTGTTCTAACCAAACAAACTTCTTCCCTTTCCTCTAAAGAGAAGTGAACAGGTGGCCTATCCAAGAAAAGCCCTGAACAAAGCGATGGTAATATCCAGCCAAACCCATAAAACTCTGAACTTCTAAAACATTGGTTGGCGCTAGTCAATCAACAATGGCTTGGATCTTTGAAGGATCTATGGATACACCTTCTCCCAAAACTATATGACCAAGATAGTTCACCCCAAACTGGAAAAAGTCACACTTTGCCAAATTAGCATAAATTTGATTCTCCCTCAAGAACTACAATACTTGACACAAGTGACCTTCATGTTCTTCCATAGTTCTAGAATAAATCAATATGTCATCCAAGAACACAAGGAAAAAATGATCAACGTAGGTGCAAAAAACCCCATTCATGAGGCTCATGAAAATTGAAGGCACGTTCGTCAACCCAAATGGCACCACTGTGAACTCATAGTGACCATAACAAGTACGAAACGCTGTCTTATGAATATTTGCATCCTGAATGCGCAACTAATGATATCTAGATTTCAGGTCAATCTTAGAGAACACCTTGGCTCCCTTTACCTGATTGAAAAGATCATCTATATGAGGCAATGGATATCGATTCTGGATGGTTACCTTATTCAGTTGTCGGTAATCAATGCATAATTGAAGAGAACCATCCTTCTTCTTAACAAAGATAATGGGCGCACCCCAAGGAGAAACACTAGAATGAATGAATCCCTTGGCCAACAATTCCTCTAGCTACAACTTCAACTCACTCAACTCCTGAGTAGTCATCCGATATGGAGCTCTTGAAATAGGTTCTGCACCAGGAACTAAATCAATGTGAAAGTCTATGTCTCGCTTCAGAGGCATACCTAGAATATCCAATGAAAACACATCAGCATACTCTCAAAGAATAGGGTGACTATCAAGAGCAATTTCTTGACTCTCTGACTCATCCACATCCTCAAGAGTAACTGTAAAAAGCTGACACCCTCTACGCATGCACCACTTAAGTTGCATAGCAGAGATCATACGTAAGGATATTGATCTCTGAACTCCAACAATCTCCACTTCCTTACCAAGGTCATCTAAACACTCCACTGTTGTCTTGCTATAGTCTACGCGAGCATTGTGAGAAGATAGCCAATCCATCCCCAACATAACTCCATAAGAACCCAAAGGAATGACTCAAAGGTCAACTGAAGTAACTATGGTTCCTAGATTCAACTCACAACTAGGAACAAAGGCATCTATAGAAACACGGACACCTGTAGCCAACTCTACTTGCCACCTATCCTCTTTCTTAGCAGATGCAAGTCCGCACCATTCCATAATAGATGAAGAAATGAAGGAATCTGAAGCACCAGAATCAAAAAGTACAGACAGGGATTCCACGCAACATACCTACTGCCTCCATAATTGTACCCTGATGATAAGCTTGGTGGTTATCCACCGCTGCAAACACTTTGTGGGATCTCCCTGCATCTCCCACTATAGGCTCTGATGCTGTCAACCTTTGACTACATGTGTTGTAGAAATGTTGAGGGCATTATGTAGCTCTATGACCAAACTATCCACAAGAGAAGCAAGCTCCTCTATTACCTGTCGGTCCACTAGATTGTTGAAAACTTCCTTGGCTAGGGGTGTGAGATGCACTTTGTGAGGACTTTCCTATAGGGCCCTATCTGCCCCTATGCCAATTCCTATTATTCTTATACTAAGCATTGCCACCATTCTAGCCCTAGAACTGATTCGGTTTTGATGGTTGCTGTTGCTGTTGTCCACCCTTAGCGGGTGCCTGAGGAGTCCTAAATTTTGTAGCTGATTGGGACTAATTCCCATGAGCTATATTCCCACTGGAAGGTGCACTCCCTATCTACACACCTATCTGACCACCGAGTGCATGGCTAAGGTTTGGCTTTACCAATCTGGCCTTTGCCATGGCTATCTCCAGTGAAGTTGGCTCAAACACCCTAACACCTCCACTGATACGATCATTCAAACCCCTCAGGAAGTATTGTACAAGCATAGCCTCATCATTACCAATCCCAGCATACTACTTGAGCTCATAGATCCTATGCTCATACTGGTCTATTGTCATACCATACTAATGCAGAGTGTGGAACATATCTGCCCGAGTCTGCCTCCACTAGGGTGAGAGAAACTGTGCCCTGAATCTCTCCAAAAATAGCTCCCATGTCACGGTGTTAATGCACACACCAATCTTCTCCTCCTCTAGTCTCCACCAGATCGAAGCAAAATTATTGAGATGCATAATAGCGCATCTCGCCTTGGTGTTGCTATTGTATGGAAACATAGCGAAACACCAGTCCAAACTGATGAGCCAAGTTTTTGCCTCAAGACCGGTACCCATAACATCAAATTAAGGAGGGTTGGACCTCATCAAGTCTTGTATGTGACCCAAGGAAGCTGGATCTCTGTTAACTTCAATCTCCCTCCTCTTGGGTGATCTCTCTCTCTCTCTCTCTCTCCCTCTCTCTCTCTCTCTCTCTCTCTCTCTCTCTCTCTCTCTCTCTCTCTCTCTCTCAGAACTGGTTGATCAACCTTAGGCCTAGGGCCTAACCTAGCAAGAACCTCCTGAAACATTTGTCTAAGCTCTTCCCTTTTGGGAACCTGTTCTTTTGCATGATGTGAATCCTGTTGAACAGACTATTCTAGCTCAACATTCACATGAGTAAGTGGTGGTGAAGGACTGTGATGAGCAGAACCATGACCCCGTCCTCCACCTCTACCTCCACCTCTGCCTCTATTGCGACCACCCATATGGCCACCTCCCCTAGCTCTCCTAGCTATGACCTAGCACTACAAAAGAGAAAATGGTTCAGATCTATGGCAAGGATAAACAAGGAAAACACAAACATTAAGACCTAAGCAAAAAGGTCAAGTTGAATAGGCACACTACAAACCTAGAGTACCCAGTGTTGAAACCTAGCTCTGATACCAAGTGTAATGCCCCACCAGAAATGCTAAAGGAAAAAAATACAACTAGGCAACTAAAACGGCGTAATAAATTTTTTTTAAAGATTAAGTGCATAATCATATGAATAGCATGTTTAATGACACAACCGAAGTTTAACGTATGATTTCCTAAGGGTTACCAATGAAGATTAATTCATAGACTATATTAACACCATGATTAATCCAATTGTTCATCTAATTAGGAAAATTGAATGCTTAAGATAAAATCTACACATACATCTAAATTCTATAATGAAAGAATTAAAGTACTCAAATGCATTCCCTTTTACAATATCCATAAATACATGGTTTCCAACAATACCACAGATTACAAAGTTATAATATCAAGGTTACATAAAAGTTTGATACAATGACCACAAGGTCTCAACTGAACTATGCTCATGAACATGAGTTGGTACATGAACCATGATTCCAGAAACACCAGCGAAGCCCTTCCTCGCCTAAAGTTACATTCTAGAACATCCGATGAGAAGTGGCATTACAACATGACCATGTGATTCCGAAATGGAACCACCCCATCATGCTAGGAGATAGTAGAAAACCCTCAAGTAAGAAAAGAAAGAGAGGTATGAAAGAACTACAAGACTTTGCAAACATCCATCTGACTCAACTCACAAACACTAGTGACTCTAAGGAGAGAGTGTCATCACATAGCTTAAGATGGATACCATGGTAAAGCCTCCATAGGTCCCAGCCCCCATTCTGGGCTATCCTGGTAACCTCTCTCGAACCTCCGATTCAAACTAAGTCTCATGCGAACCCTACCAATCATTTTGTGAAGACAAGGTGGTAAGTTTGCCATTCCAGGCCTACTCATTACATTATGAGCCCTGTACTAGCACTTACCTATGCACGAGGTACATTATCTTAATTAATATTTATCTCACCCATCCCAAATCAATTATGAGGTTATCACTTTTTAATTGACTTTCGACGGGTTATCCTATCATCCACTTTGGGCACGCCCCCCACTCGAAAGCCACTCTCTCTGATAGGACACTACAGGAAAGGTCTCTCTACAAGAACTCTATGGCAAAACAGACAGCCATACCTAATCCTAACAAACTACAAGTGAAGGATACATAATCACTAACCCAAGATTGACCATTTAGACAAAACACACAATGGCTCACATCAATAAGGTTATACAAAAACAATTGACCAAGGAGATATAATAACATAGGACACAATGACAACTCAACCAGAATTCTAACGGAATATAAACTTGACTACAAACACCATTTACACAAGATCCTAATAAAATTACAATGCAATGCATAAGAAGGTGTTATACATGCATGAATTTTCTTTCATATATAAACAAAAAGGTATGCAAACACGTTCTTAATTGGAATAAAAACTAATCATTTAGACAAATTGCACTACTATAGCAATTAATTAACATCTATATCTCTATGATTTCCTTTCATCTATTTTAAATGATTTATAATGCATTTCCAATAAATAACAACATATGCAACACATATAAATAATCGTACTCTATTTCTAAAACTTCTAATTTCATACTTTCTTATTCCAAATAATAACCATAATCAAAAGAAATCCGACCTCTTGTAAGCTTGGACTGGTTTGTAAGACTTTTGATGCTCTTCCGCCAAATAGAACTATGCCTTGCTTGCAAATCTATCTCAAATCTATCCTACCACTCTATTATCAAAAAAACAATTCTCTTCTCTCTCTCTTCGATACTATAAAAGTATCTTCTCTAATCCCTCTTCTATTCTCTTCTTTTCTTCATGAGTCTATCATCTCTTCTTCCTTGTGAATGTGTCCTCTCTTTCTATCTCCCATCTCTATTTATCCTAGTTTTCCCTATGATCTCTCCTTATTGAGAGGCTTGGTGATTTTTAGTTATTTGGAGTCTTCTACTTGAGTGTATGTTTAAATTTTTCTCACACCTCCACATCTATCAGAGATGGAATCTTTTGATGCATATCCTATTGTTTATCGTGCATGACTATCTCTACACAATAGTTTCCTATCACTGACTATCCTAGATTTATGGCATCACGTGCCTGTTAACATATTACTTACTGTTGTTTTAACCACTGATCGAGATCTAATTCTAACGTGGATATGCTAGTCGATTCCATTTATACGTGGAATGAAGAGTTAACTGCAGTGAACTTATTCTCTTTAGTCACCGTGGATACTATGGCAAGGTAATCTCTCCATGGGGAGGTTGGCAAAGTGAAATATAATCACAAACACTTAAGTGTTTTTCTTTCCTGAGTTCCTTGTTTAAACTGCCAGTTCTAAGCCATTGCTTGCACGTTGATGCTAACTAATGGTCTACGTTTAATTGATAGCCTTTGCATGGCATGATCTCCATGTTAAAACCTCTACTTTTCTACATTAATCATTGGTCTATGTCTAGGTGTTAGCCACCTATCGACTCCTAGCTAATTTGGGACAAAATCACTGTCCTTAGGTTGGAGTTAATAGATAGTTTTTGTTTGTTTAGCTTGGCCACATGTATTAGTCAACTTGAGTCTAATCGGCCAGCCAACTTGCCATGAGACATAGTCGCTATCTCCTAGCACTAAATCCACCAGCTTTTGTTAAGATATATATATTTTTAACATGAAACTATATCATCTTTTGAAAAGTAATATTAAACTTAGACATTTAAAGTTTAAAATATATAATCATAATTTAAGTATATGCTAATATTTATAAATATGTTTTATGAATAATCATTTTTATAGAATAAGACAATAATCGTATTAATTAAATTTACAACTTCACCTCAAAATATATATATATATATATATATATATATATATATATATATATGTATATATATATATATATATATATGTATATACATATATATATATATATATGTATATATATATATACGAATATGTGTGATCGTTAAATCAAGTTGTCTACCATTTAACTTACATCTATATAACAAACGATTAATCATTCTATATGCTAGGTCATAGAATTCAAATATTTCAACTTATCATAAATCACATTAAAATAATCAATATAATTAGTCATAAAATATATTCACCTTCGAATATATATATATATATGTTTATAATTGATTCCTAACATTTAGAATACGTAGAACTATAGTATAATTCTGAAAACCAAACATACCAATAATGAGATAAATTCATAAATTGAGGTAATTAATTAAAACCACTAAACACACAAACTGAGAAAACCTCAAGCAAATACTCATAATAGATCAAACAACAAAATACGAAGGTCCAACAAACTGACAGGATGACCAGCTGATGAAACTCACATGAGTGTAACTGAATAAAATAGGGTCAACTACTATCTCCTCCACTTTCATCAGAAAATATAAGGCACACTCAGACCTATGAAGCCAGGTGGAGACGATACTTCGTACCTACCCGTTACTTGTACCTGCAATATCCTGCATCACTGAACCACACATGCATATATACAATATAGAAAACATGGCATACACATCGATGAAGGAGAATCGTGACGTTCCTTGTCTAACCGAAATGAGTGGAGGAAAATTGTCCCCTTGCATCCAATACAATTGCAGACACACAACATATAATTCCACATTGTAGAGATAAAGTAAAGTGTCAATACATAGCAATAATCCATAAAATGCCATAAATCACAAGTATTGAAATACTGCAAATAAATTATGAATCTCATATCCAGATAAAGCATGAAATAATGTCATATAAATCTGAATAACAAAACATGGTAATGTATCCATTGAAAACAATCAAGAATAAAATATGAGTCCAAGCGAGTAGGGGTACTACAGATTTGATTTTATCCAATAAAAAAATTAATTTTAAAATTAGGGCTTTGTTAAATAACCTCTTAAATTTAAAATTTGAAATATTGAAATTTGAGAATTGAAAGAATTAATTTAATTTTAAAAATTAGGGCTCTTTTAATTAACCTCTTAATTTAAAATTTGAATCTGAAATTGTCCACAAGAGAATTAAATTTAAATTTAGGACCTTGTAGAAAGAACCACTTAATTTAAAATTTAAATTTGAAAAAAAATCTAAGATTGGGATTTGGAATTGGAAAATGTACACGATTAATTTAGGAATTAACCACCTAATTTTAAAATTGAAATTTCATCCAAGGTTGCAATTTTGAATTTGAATTTTAAATTAGCAACCAAATTTGAAGAGGGAAATTCAAAATTAAAACAACCCACAAGCTCAATTTAAAAAATTAAAAAATTAGGGTTTTTGAAATCAACCACTTAATTTTAAAAATTAAATGTAAAACTTGACTTGTAGATGAAAAAATGAATTTTCAAATGGAATGAATGCTCAGATCTGAAATAGTTAATCTAATTTATACAAATCACAAGCTCAATTTTGAATTTAAAAATTAGGGTTTTAGTGAAATTAATCTCTAAATTTTCAAAATTTACAAGGAAATCAAACTTGTAAATGAAAATTGGAATTTTAAGTTTCATACACTCATATCTAAAAATAAATAATTATAATTAATGGTGTAAGGAATCGGGTTCACCAAAATGTAAATTGGAAAATTTGGGAGCTTAGAAAATTCACCAATTGAAAGGGGAAAATCTCTAAGCTCAATTTTCACTCGGAGAAACTTTACATTCAAAATAGGGGTTGAATCTACTAGATACAATCCTAAATGATGCAAGGACTGAATACTAAGTAGATTGATTGAATAAGTCAAGTGTTATATTGAAGACAAAATAGGTTTATTTGTTTTTAAGCTTCAAGATGAATGTTATTATCTTTGTTTGCACTATGTTCTGTTGTAACTCGAGTTTTCAAGAAAACAGTCAGGATTCTTACAAAAATGCAAAGTAGTTGTTTATAACTATTCTTAAATATACAATATTTGAAAACATGTTAAATTTTGATTTGTTTAGATGATTTATTTGATATTATATTAATAAATGGGTTAGGGTGATTTCAGATGAACTACTTAAACTATCATATGTATATTTAAAGGAATATAAGTGAAGTATGCCTAAAGACAAAAATATTGTAAATTTTTTTTTTGTTTCTATATATTAATCTTGTAATAATAATACAAATTAAAAATAATAATAAAATGATTTTTTATTTTTCATACATTTAAGTGTCACAAACATTGGATTTGTCTTTATTGAAGGAGTTATTTTATCATATGTGTATAATACACAAGTCAAAACTTAAGACTAATACAATTTAATATGGACCATAAAAATAAATCAGAGCTAAGAATATATTATGTAATTTGAAATTATGTTCATTTACATGATTATCATTCCTAACAATGATTTAAATAGAAGATATTGGAGTGACAAAGGCATTGGATATGGAAGAGAGAGTACTCATGTAGATCGAAACACCACAACCTTGGGTTTTAAAATTCTTGGCCTACACAGATATGGCATCTCCTTAGGTTTATTTTTCATTTAAGTTCAGAACTTATCTAGAATTTGTAGAAAATATTTAGAACCTTATTTAGACCATTGTTCTGTAGTTTTGGCATTGTTCATAAAATTTTAAATTTAAGACATCATAGAAGGGTCCGTGGACTTTATGTGTTCTATTATAGAATGATTATTTAGACTATTATTTTGCAGGAATGATATTGTCCATAAAATTTCAAATTTAAGACTTCTTAGAAGGGTTAATGGAATTTATGTGTTCTATTATAGAATCAGTTATATTGTTTTAGATTAAAAAATTTATTTTTTACATCTTAAGGGAACAAACATCATAGAAGGGTTACTTAAATTTATATATTCTATTATAAAATCAGATATATTGTTTTAGATTCAAAATTTTATTATCTACATCTTAAGAGAACATATCTTACTGAGTTGTATAATTTTTACATTATTTATGTTAAAAGAATATAAATTTTTTATCTATATAGTGTTTGAGATTATTTAAATTTTTCAACATAAAATTTTTTCAAATAAAAATAAATGTAAATTTTTATTGTAAAAACAATAAATACATTTTTTGTCACGTATAAAATTTTGATTGTTTAAAAAGATTATTGTTTTTTATGTATTTGATTTTGGATTGATCTGATCTAAAATATAATATTATATCATAATTTATATAGATGTAGTTTTTAAAAACTTTAAAAATAAAATTGTTAGTTTAAGATCTTTTTAAAGAATATTAATGCTAAATATATTATAATTTATCAATTATATTTAAGTAAAACAAAAATTTAGTAATTAAATAGATTAAAATTGATATTAGATATTTGAAAAAAAATAATTAATATAGGAGACTCAAATTCTCTTGAGTTTATTTCAAAATTAATGTTTAGTTCAATAAAATTTCTTAGAAATAATAAAGGGGTTTACCATTAGAATTAAATTGGTGACTATTAAATAGTGTTTTATTTCTAATGTAGTTCAAAATTTGAGCATCTTCATAGTTATTTTTAGATTATAATATTCTTTTTAAATTTATAATTTGGGTTTCTTCTTTTCTTTAAATGCAGTAAATCTTGCTATTAAAATTTCCTTTAGTCTATTTGCAAAATTTTATATTGCTTCTAACTTTTACCAATCCAGACATGTTACAACAATTCATACCTAAAGATGAGAACTTGATGCATTTGAATAGCGAGTCAAATGAGGAGGAGATTAAAAGCATTCTAAATTTATTTCGTGCTTCACTCATTGCATTTCCTCAAGAGAAAGCTATGGATGATGCAAAATCCTTTTCTACTAAATATTTGAAACAAGCTCTACCAAAGATAAATAATTTAAATCTTTCAAGAGAGGTATATATACTTATTTAAAGTTTTCCATGTTAAGTCTATGAATTCATTTCTAAAATGAAATTCTAATATATGTGATCTAATAGATAAAATTCAATTTAGAGTATGGTTGGCACACCAATGTACCTAGGTTGGAAACAAGGACCTATCTTGACATATATGGAGAAGATAGTTCATGGGCTTCCAAGACCATCAACAAGTAATTTCAATACCTTATATCATCTCTATCTATTCCTTGTTTAAAACTTTGGATGATAATTCAAAATTTAGCATTGAATATTTTATAAGTTTTTTATAGAAAAAAAAGTGAATATTTTAATTTTAACATTTATAAAATATTTTTATGATCCCTATGATAATTTCAAATCCTAATGTTTTAATTCTTGTAGTACTTTCTATAAAAAACTATTAGAATTGGCAAAGTTGGACTTTAATATGATTCAATCAGTGCAATAAAAAGAGCTTCAGATTCTCTCAAGGTGAGAAATTCATAATATATTATGTATAATTTGATGTTTAAATTTTTTTATAATTTCATTTGTAGTTGAATATCTAGAAAATAAAGTTTATCAAGCATTATGTGTACAATTTAGATGGTGGAGAGAGTTTGGGTTGTCTAAACTAGAGTTTTCTCGCCATTGTCATGTGGAATATTATCTTTGGGCAGCTGGAGGGTATATTGAGCCCAAATATTCTACTTTTAGAATTGGGTTTGCAAAGTTGTTTGCACTTGTCACATATTTGGATGATATTTATGATACATATGGAACTTTGGATGAGCTCAAAATATTCACAAAAGCCATTAAAAGGTATTTATTTATTATTATTGGTCAAGTAGGGTGATACAAAGGATTGGCCTAAACAAGCTAGTTATTTATCTAGGTACATTACTTTTCATTTTTTCTACTATTTATTTTGGTTAAGGATGGGAAAATGTAAATGCATTTAATTTTTCATTTTCTTAAGTGTGCTCACTCCAACACATTTCTATAGAAATTAATGTATAGTGAGAAATTAATTTAATGAATATTCATTTATATATTGAAAACATAGTAATAAATTATATTGTGTTTTATGCAAGGTGGGATTTATCAGCCACAAGGGACTTCCTGAATTTATGAAAGTGGCATTCAAGGATTTTGATGAAGCTCTAAGGGACATGGCTGAAGAGGCCAAGAAAAATCAAGGCAAAATCAAAGCAGAGACACACTTGACTATGCACGCAAAGCTGTATGGATTTATAAGTTTGAATTCATTTTAATAATTTAATAGATATATATTTATTTTACTTAATTTTTAAAATGTTGACCCATAGCATTACTATTTACATCCAATATATAATACTTTTAAAAATATGAACCCTTACGAAAAAGTGAAATGAATTGCATATATGATTTTAAATTGAAAAGGGAATAACATACAAAATAAGCTATATTTAAAATATTTTTCTTCTCAATTCCAGTAATTTATTGATCTATTTTTGTTTCCTTGTATTTAAAGAGTGTAGTTTTACTATCGTTTCTTATATTTATTAATTATTATAAAAAATAGGAATCTATATTGACCTAAAATCTATTTATTTATATAAAGTTTGTAAAAATTTATTGTAACTAATATTCACTTAGATGGTCTATTTACTTATTACCAAAAATAGAGTTACCTTTAATTTTATTATTTAGTATGTCAAAAAATTCTGCTTAATTTACAAAGTATTTTCCCTATATACCCTTTTAGTAGTTACAATATCTCTTTTATAAAAATGACATTCTTTGGGTCTCATTAATTTTTCATTTTTTTAATATATAATAGAAATATCAGAATGAAAAGAAATCGGTAGGTATTCATGAATATTAAAATGTTTGAAATTAAAAGATGTAACTAAAGGAACCCAACCAAAATAAGAAACACAAAACACATTCTATCAGTAAGATAGGATGATATGATAGGATGAGGGAGGGATTCTCCTATTGAAAACCTATCCAAATGTAAATTTAGCAAAAAGATAATTATAGACCTCCTATCCATTCTAATGTTTTTTGTGTAAGTGGCAACACTCTTCCCTAACTAGATAATATATGTACAAAAGAAACCATGACAATGATCTATGCGTACCTTAATTCCCCTCCATAAGAAATAAGCATAGTTTGTTCATTAAAGAGGCATCAGGAAGTAGCTCCAATTAGATAGGTGATTCCATTACTGGGAAGATAATAAAAAGATGTTTTGAGTAGAATAATGATGATAGTACAAAGAACACTCCATAGGTTCTTGATGAGGTAGTAGAAGCACATAGCAATTTTAGTGTCAAGTTAAATATCTATTTCTACATCTAAAATAAACATAGGTAAAAACATAGATCTAGAATGCGAAAAAAATCTATAGCATTTCTATTTAAAATAACATAATTTTTAGCAAGATAAATTTGAGTACACTATTTGGAGAAATTTTTAATTTTAATATTGTAAATAGGCCATGAGATTGTATCTCACAAAATAACAATGGAATATGAAATATTAAATGAAGGGAAAAATTATTTGTCCACTTTGAAACATTTTAGAAATTGGAAAATCCCAATGCAATGTTTAAATGACTCCAATATTCAAAAAGATAGAAAGTTTAAGATGATAAAATAATTATTCATCATATTTTATATGAATTAGAAGTCCGAGGTAAAGTAAACATTCCTAAAATGATGATAAATAGTGGGAAAAAATTTAAATTAAAAAAAAAGAAATATGCAAGCCTATTTTAAAAGTAGAATTTTATACCTATCGCATATCATAGTTATAAAAGACATGGGAGAAAATACTAAGCACCCTATAAGGATTAGCTATAATTCCTAGATATAATGTTGAAATTTTATGGCCAATATTGCCACACAACTATTAAAATTATTTTTTCTCTCCCTCTCACTACATATATATAATTTTCTATTCATCTCTTTAACTGAAAAAATGTAGATAGATTATAATTATTTTATTAAAAAGAGTAAATTTTAGGTTATTTTTTTTTCTCTATAGGAGACCTAGTATACAAGGTGGAGGTATATTAAATATTTCTTTTTGTTTTTTAATTTCACTTTAATATATTAGTTTTACTTGCAATACCAATATGAATACAATGTTGAAAACTTAAATATTGTATCCATTTCCATTTCTCCATTAAATTAGATATTATATTATACATACTTAATATGGTCAACTTAATAATAATATACTAGTTTTACTCAACAATTTAAAGCAATTTGAATTGTATTTTTAAAGATTTATATGGTTATTTGACTTAATATCTATTTTCCAGGTTGATTTGGTTGTTTTTTCTTGTTAATTTTGTTATCATAAAATATTAATATTAACTTGGAATATTTTTTGAATGTAGTGGGAAGTTTATATAGATGCCTACATGAAAGAAGCAGAGTGGCTTGCTATGGGTTATACACCATCTCTAGAGGAATATTTAGAGAATGGAAAAATGAGTGTTGGGTCCCGTGTTGTGACCTTGCAACTCGTATTAACTTTAGAAGCACCTCTTTCTGATGAAATTCTCAAAGAAATTGATTATCCATCAAGGTTTGATGAGTTATTATGCTTAACCCTCAGATTAAGAGGTGACACAAGGAATTTTAAGGTATGTTATATATTTGAAAAATGTAACATTCATAGCCTCATGTTTCTTTGTATATGATCAATTAAAATAGATTTTGGTTAGCCATAATTTACATCCCACAAAAAAATAATGGTTGTTGTGAAGGCTGAGGCGGATCATGGATAAGTGGTATCATGTATAACATGTTACATGATAGACCACCCTGGATCCAATGAGGGAGATGCACTAAACTATCTCAATTCTTTAATTGATGAAAGACTTAAAGAATTGAATTGGGAATATTTGAAACCAGATAATGTTCCATTAGTTAGCAAAGATAATGCATATCATTTATCAAAAGGTCTTCAACTTTTGTACAAAGAAAGAGATGGATTTAGTGTCTCTAGCATTGAGACAAAGAATCTTATTAGCAAAATTACGATTGAACCAATACCAATATGACTTTTGAATTGGTTCATGTATTTATAAGTGGAATATCATCATGTAATAGAGTCTCCTACCTTCATCAATATTATATATATTGAAAATAAGTAACTTATCATAACTTATTATTTTATAGAATAAAAGTCACCATATTTTCTTTCTTAATTTATATCAAATTGTAAGGTTTTCCAAAATATAAATATCTTTGGGTGATTTTTTTAAATTTAATTTCATAATATTTTTATTGTTTGGGACTACAAATAATTACCGCTTGTCCTACAACTATAATTAAATGTCACTCCATAATTTTCACTCAAATTGATATAATTTAATAATTACTTATGTTTTAAAAATGCGATGCTTTATTAATGATAAATCTATTTAAATATATAAAACAATTTATGTTTCTAAAAAAGGTGAAGAATCAATTACAAGCCTCACCTAGAATAATTTTTTTAGGAAACAAAATGATTAGGAGTTCAAACCATAAAATAATTTCTACAACCTCAATTGAAGAATTTGGTGATAATTAAACCTATCAAAGTCATACAAGACTACTAAGCAAACAACACTAATAAAAATTTAAGATAATGATGATTCATCATCTCAAAATACTCTAGTTTTTCTCTAAGAGTAAGGAAAATAAGTTAAAATTGAGCTCTCCATAGTTGAATAAATGTTAACATTGATTAAAACCTTGACATAAAAATGAAACATTTCTTTTTGGTTATGATTTTCTCACACTATTCTTGTTATTTGAAGGATTGGTGAGATATTCGAACAAAATGAGAGGAAATACCAATCCATTTCCTAACTCTTGGGCTAAACGAAGAATCCTAAACCCTTAGAGCCACATTTAAGATGAAAATTTGCCCAAAAAACCCTTAGAGCCACATTTAAGATGAAAATCATCAAAAGGGAATTTATTACCATTATTATTCTCCTTTATTTCCTTTTTTTCCCATGTATTCATCCTCGATTAGCTTTGGGACTACAATTTACTTTTTACTTAAAAAATTAAAAAATTTCTAGTTATATATTTGTAAGAATTTGTCTACAACTATTCAAAAATTTACTTTTAATTTAAAAATATCTAGCTATATAATTGTAAGAATTTGTCTACAAACAATTCATCTTCCTTGAATTTCAAGTATTGAAAGACAAAAAATTCAACCTTAGTGTCACATGATACATCCAAGTCACCATCACTTTTTCTCCTTAAAGAATAGGTAGTGTTTTGAGAATGTTATCTATTGATTATCAAATATTATTTTTGTATATGACTTCTTATTCATCCTATATTTAACTAAAATAAACTATATAATAAACACTCCATGTATATAATGTTCTACATTGAATTATCATAAGGTAAAATTGTTGGCATTACAGTAAGAAAGATTGTTGATATTCAATACGGATATTGAGAAGGTTGTTGAAGATTATTGATATAACTGAAGAAGGATGATAACTATCTTTGTAACATTATTTTGTCATTGATCTCAAGAAATTGATTATCTGATTTAGTATGATGTTGCCATATCTTGATAAGATTGATTAGAAGAGAATTAAGATGTCGGTAAAAGACACAGAAAGAATGTGATGAATAAAGGGAGGAATAAGTTATTCAATGGGCAACTATTACCGAGTTGGACAATGATGAGATCATGATGTTTAGATTGTTTTGATATCCTACATATGTTGTTGATTGTAAGGTTAATACTATACTATGTTACCAAGCAAGGAACCTAGTCGGTAAACCCTAAGGAACCTAGTCGGTAAACCCTAAGTTATTGATATCAGTTAATGAAGATGAAATGTCTACCGAGTAAAGTTTAGTATTTACCGAGTTACAACTGAGTTATGATAGTGCACATGGGATGGATAAAAGCATTATTTAATGAAGGACAATGATTAGCTGAAAATGTATAAATGATTGGTATGTCGTATATGAAGTTTGTTAAGGATCTATGGCAAAGGAAAATAAATAGAAAGATCTACAGTGCAGATTGAACCGCAATAACCTTATGCAAGTTCCAAGAAGGGAATGCAAGTCCCGTGGTAAGGTAAAACATTTTCAGATCAAAAGGATATATTGAACCTAGTCAAGTTTGAAGATCTGATGGCTAAGATTGATCATGGGAAATGTGATCAAGGAGATTTAGTGGTTAGCAATTGTTTATAAATAAGGAATTGTTGATAGACAATGTATGCGGGCAAGTGTATGCATAGGGATGCTACAAATTAATTACCGAGCACAGAAGCTTGAAGACCTATTTGAATAACAGAGTAGAGAGCCCAGTAGAGGGACAAGATAAGTCCTATGACAAAATTGTTTTGAGCAAATAAGAATCTGCTTTAGCATTTTAGATGTGAAGTTGCAGATAGATTTTATTACTGTTATTTTATAAGTGACAGAAAATCTCTTAACCGAGTGAATTTAACAGTCTTATATGTAAACTCTCTAGCAAGGTAACATTCTAAGTGAGTGTTTGAAATCCTTTAACAAGGTCACTTCTCACAAAGTGAAGATCCTAACAGATTTGAGGGAAATCCCTTAACCGGGTCACATCTAGCAATGTGATTGTAATCTTTAATAGGATTTGCTTTTAACCGAGCATACTCTAGAAGAGTATATTTCTTAGTGGGTCCGAAATCCCACAGTGGTTTTTCCCTATTTGGGTTTCCACATTAATTATGGTGTTATGAGTGTTGTTATGATTATGTGTTCTTAAGTTTGCATGTTTAATAGTTTTTGGTTAAGTTGCTGAAGTATAGGTTACCGAGGTTGAATCTGTTGATTTATGGAAGTTTAAGTTTGTATCAAAACTAACAATTGGTATCAGAGCTAAGGACTCCGGAAGAAAAAATTTAAAGGTACTTGAGGCAAAGATCCGAAGATGTATAAAAGGGATGCATCGAAGCTAAACAAGTCAAGTTTCTCCACATGGCAGAAAAGGATGAAGCTACATTTATTAGGAATTGGAGAATATGCAACATATTATCTGGAGAATGATTACATTGCACTGAGCACCAACCCTATGACCTTGGAAGATATTAAAGTAAAGCAAGAACATATTCAAGCTATGATTGAAATAACATCAGCATTGACCGACTCAGAGTTTAATGATCTAGAAGGCTGCAATGATGCAAAAGCAATGTGGACTAACCTCACATCTATGTATGGAGGTGATGAACATGTTCAAAGAGAAAAATTAGATAGTCTAAGAGGACAACTTGAATCCATGAGGATGAATGAAGGTGAGAACATAACCCAATACAGTACAAGACTAAAGGAGATTGTCAATCAAATTAAAGGAGCGGGTGGAACTATTGAAGAAAAGGATATAACAAGTAAGTTGTTGAGAACCCTTCTACTAGCTTATCCTATTTGAGTCTCTGCAATCAATGAATTGAGGTTTGTACCTAAGATGCTAGTTTCTTTGGATGCTACTATTGATAAGCTACATGCATTTGAGTTAAGTAATTTTGATAACAGCGGGTCTTTGGTAAATAAAGTAGAATCTGCATTCTATTCTTTTCATATTGGTGAATCTGATGATTACAATGATAGAATGAGTAAGTACTCTGAAGGAGATCACAGTGGAGAAAGTGAAAGATTTTGCATGAACATGGAAAAAGTGCACAGACTGTATGAGGAAATCAAGAAGCAAGAAGAATTTGAAGCATTATTAGCCAGAAGGTTACCGAGAGGAAAAGGTAAGTATAAAGGAAAGCTACCTTTAAAATGTTTCAATTATGATAAAATAGGACATATGGTTTCTAACTGCCCTGACAAAGAATCTAGTGAAAAGAGAGAATATCGAGATAACAGGCAGAAAGATAACCAATACAGAGGACACCGAGACTTTAGAAGGAGAGATTGAAAGACAGTCTAGTAGTAGATGAGGAATCCAATGATGACAAATCTGATGAAACTGGTACTAAGGAAGTTATTTATGTGGCTATTAAAGATGGATCTGATGAGGAAAGGTATGAAGAAAAAGCCCTAATATCTCACATAAATAATAATGATTCTTGGATCATAGACAGTGGATGCTCACATCATATGACAGGTGATAAACACAAGTTTGTTAAATTAGAGGACTATGATGGAGGCTATGTAAGATTTGGTAATGATGCACCATGTCTGGTGAAAGGTAAAGGATCTATAACACTTCTTGACAATGCTAAATGTGATGATGTATATTGGGTTGAAGGATTGAAATACAATTTGTTGAGTGTAGTACAACTAAACAATACAGGATACCGAATAGAATTTCAGAAAGGAATTGTCAAAGTTCATGACAAACATGGAAAGTTAGTTGCTACCAGGACACAAACAAAAGGTAATACATTTCATCTTGACTCAACTTGGAACAAGTGTCTTTATGCAAAGATAGATGAGATAATACTTGGTTATGACATAGAAGGTTTTGTCATGTAAATTTTTATAATCTGATCAAAATAAGTAAGAAGCACTGAGTAAGAGGCCTACCGAGTCTTGAAAACCCTGAGAATGCTATGTGTCAAGGATGCCAAATGGGTAAGATGACAAGATCAAGCTTTACAAGTAAGTCCTACACTTCTAAAGGAATTTTAGATCTAGTACACATTGATCTTTGTGGTCCTATGAAAGTTCAAAGTTATTATGGTGATAAATATTTCATATTATTTGTGGATGATTACTCAAGGATGATGTCAGTTATGTTTTTAAAAGAAAAATCAGAAGCTTTTCAAATGTTCAAATGGTACAAGGCAAGAGTTGAAAATGAAACAGGAAGACAACTGAAATGTCTTAGATCTGATAGAGGAGGAGAATTCACTTATGATGAATTTAACTTATACTGAAATGATCATGGTATAAAGAGTCAAGTATCTACACCGAGAACACCCCAGCAAAATGGGATAGCCGAGAGAAGAAACAGATCAATTGTGGATTGTGCAAGAACCTTGATGATAGAAAAGAGGGTACCTCAAACATTTTGGAGAGAAGTAATCAGCACTACAGTTTACACACTGAACTAAGTTCAACTGAAGAAAGGAACTATGAAGACACCATATGAGATCTGGTATGACAAGAAACCTAATGTAAGTTACTTTAAAATCTTTGGAAGTAGATGCTATGTTCACAAAGATGACAGAAATGGAAAGTTTGATCAAAAAAGTGAAGGAACATTTCTTGGTTATTCTTCTAGAAGTAAAGCATTTAAATGTCTGATAAAATCATCTAACAAAATAGTGGAAAGTGCAAATGTGAAAATTGATGAATTTGCAGAAGCAAATGATGAAGGAAATTCCAAAGAACCAGAAGATTATGAAGAATTTATTTATGTTCAACCGAGAAGTACTACCGAGGATAATGCTGAAGAAAATGAAGATAATGTCCAGCTACCGAGTGATGAAGAAGATCATATAGAACCTACTGAGCCTATATTAGCCAAATATGTCAGAAGATGTCATGCATCAAGTTAGATTATAGGAGCTAAAGATGATCCAGTGATAACAAGAAACAAACTGAGACAGAACACATGTCTAATTTCTGAATTTGAACCGAGAATAGTGAAAGAAGAATTTAACAGTGAAGATTGGGTAAATGCTATGACAGAAGAGATTGATCAAATCAAGAAGAATGACACATGGACACTAATCCCAAGACCAAAGGACAAAAATGTAATCGATACTAAGTGGATTTTCAGGAATAAGCTAAATGGAAAAGGTTAGGTCATTTGCAAAAAAGCAAGACTAGTTTGCAAAGGTTATGCTCAAGAAGAACGAATAGATTATGGTGAAACTTTTGCACCTGTGGCTAGACTTGAGGGAGTAAGAACATTGTTGGCATATGTTGCTTTCAAAAATTTCAAGGTATATCAAATGTATATTAAATCTGCATTTTTGAATGGTATATTAGAAGAAGTTTTCATTGAACAACCTAAAGGATTTGTTGAAGACAAGAGTAAAGATTAGGTATGCAAACTGAACAAAGCTTTATATGGTCTGAAACAAGCACCTAGAGAATGGTATGAAAGATTGCACTCTTATTTAATCAAGATTTTTTTTATAAGGACAAGTGAAAACAACAATATGTACATGAAGAAAGATGAGGACAATGGAATATTGATCTTAGCCATATTTGTTGATGGCATTATATTTTGTGGTAATGACTCCTTATGCAAGAACTTTGGAAATGAAATGTGCAAACAATTTGAGATGTCACTAATTGGTGAAATAAAGTATTTTATAGGTTTACAGATATTGCAAATGAAAGATGAGATTTTCATTACTCAATCCAAGTACATAAAGGAAATCTTGAAGAAATTTGGAATGGAGTATTCTAAACCAATAAGTACTCCTATGACTACTAACTATAAATTATCAAAGACTGATGAATCTGCATCTGTTCGTGAGATGCTTTACTGATCTATGATTGGAAAATTGCAATATGTTGTGCATAGTAGACCGGATATAGCACATGCAGTAGGTATTGTAGCAAGATTCTTTGCAGGTCCTAAGGAAACTCATATGACAGCAATCAAGAGAATTTTCAGATACCCGAGAGGCACGAAAGATTATGGCTTAGTATATGGAAAGAGAAAAAAATTTGATTTAAAAGTTTATACTGATGCTGATTGGGTGGGCAACATAGATGATAGGAAAAGCACAAGTGGTGGAGCTTTCTTTTTGGGAGAAAGACTAGTAAGTTGGCTTAGCAAGAAACAAGGATGTATTTCTCAATCTATAGCAGAAGCTGAATATGTTGTTGCAGCATTGAATTGTACCAATATAGCATGGATCAAACAACTATTGGAAGGTATAAATGAGAAAGTTACCGAGCCAGTAACTATATTCTGTGATAATACTAGTGCCATTAACATTTCAAAGAATCTAGTGATGCACTCTAATACAAAGCATATATCTATAAAGTATCACTATCTCAGAGAAGAAGTTCAAGAGTAGAAAGTTGTGCTAGAATATATAAGTTTAAAGGAGCAATTAGCAGACATCTTCACAAAGCCACTACCAAGGGACACTTTTGAGTATTTCAGAAGCAAGTTAGGGGTCCTACCCCTATCTTCTAATCACTGACCGAGTTTAGTGAATGAATCAATTCGATGAATCTACAAAATATTATGTGTGGATCGATGTTGATTTATGCACTTTAGGAGGTCACCTAAAGTTGTGCAAAAAAAGGACTAGAGACAAGTTGATTTGACTGAAACTGAGATGTTACACAACAAGGAAAATCACTTCACAGAGGAAGGAATCATGATTTAGTTCTTTTACTTTTTGGCATTGTTGTCAAAGGGGGAGAAGACTAAATGGTTGTAAGACTAAATGGTTGACTGCATGATAAAGCTTTGAATGATGGAAATAACAGAAGACTAATGATAGGGGGAGTAGATTGAAAAATGAAGAAGATTAAATGCAAGTCAATAGATCAAAAGTCTATTGAAAATGGAGAAGACTTTAGAAGACAACAGATCAAGGACAACAAGAGAAGTCTAACAACAATCTGAATCTGAATCAATTTGAATATCTTGTTGGTACAACCATTTAATTGTTGGTTTTTCCATCAATACCAAAGGGGGAGATTGTTGGCACTAGAGTAAGAAAGATTGTTGATATTCAATAAGGATATTGAGAAGGTTGTTGAAGATCATTGATATAACTGAAGAAGATGATAACTATCTTTATAACATTATTTTGTCATTGATGTCAAGAAATTGATTATCTGATTCAGTATGATGTTGCCATATCTTGAGCCGATTGATTAGAAGAGAATTAAGATGTCGGTAAAAGACACAGAAAGAATGTGATGAATAAAGGGAGGAATAAGTTATTCAATGGGAAACTATTACCGAGTTAGACAATGATGAGATCATGATGTTTAAATTGTTTTGATATCCTACATATGTTGTTGATTGTAAGGTTAATACTATACTATGTTACCGAGCAAGGAACCTATTCGGTAAACCCTAAGGTTATAGATATCGGTTAATGAAGGCGAAATGTCTATCGAGTAAAGTTTAGTATTTCTTGAGCTACAACTGAGTTATGACAGTGTGCATGGGATGGATAAAAGCATTATTTAATGAAGGACAATGATTAGCAGGAAATGTATAAATGATTGGTGTGCCGTGTATGAAGTTTTCTAAGGATCTATGGCAAAGGAAAATCGGCAGAAAGATCTACAGTGCAGATTGAACCACAATAACCTTATGCAAGTTCCAAGAAGGGAATGCAAGTCCCAAGGTAAGGTAAAACATTTTCAGATTGAAAGGATACATTGAACCTAGTCAATTTTTAAGATCTGATGGCTAAGATTGATCATGGGAAATGTGATCAAGGAGATTTAGCGGTTAGCAATTGTTTATATATAAGGAATTGTTGATAAACAATGTATGTGGGCAAGTGTATGCACAGGGATGCTACATAGTGATTACCGAGCACAGAAGTTTGAAAACCTGTTTGAATAACACAATAGAGAGCCCAACAGAGGGACAAGATAAGTCCTATGACAAGATTGTTTTGAGCAAATAAGAATCTGCTTTAGCATTTTAGATGTGAAGTTGCAGGTAGATTTTATTACTGTTATTTTGTAAGTGACAGAAAATCTCTTAACCGAGTGGACTTAACAATCTTATATGTAAACCCTCTAGCAAGGTAACATTCTAAGTGAGTGTTTGAAATCCTTTAACAAGGTCACTTCTAACAAAGTGAAGATCCTAACAGATTTGAGGGAAATCCTTTAACTGGGTCACATCTAGCAATGTGTTTGTAATCTTTAACATGATTTTATTTTAACCGAGCATACTCTAGAAGACTATATTTCTTAGTGGGTCTGAAATCCCATAGTGGTTTTCCCTATTTGGGTTTCCACATTAAATCTGGTGTTATGAGTGTTGTCATGATTATGTGTTCTTAAGTTTGCATGTTTAACAGTTTTTGGTTAAGTTGCTGAAGTATAAGTTACTGAGGTTGAATCTATTGATTTATGGAAGTTTAAGTTTGTATGATTCACCCCCCCCCCCTTCTCATCTTATTAGCTATTAGCATCTATACTTTACATCAAGTATCAGAACTAACAAAAATTTAAATATTAGTCTCATAATTAATATCGAGACCTAAAATATTAAGACATTGCCTATATCAAACAAGGTTTTTAATAAAATTATAGAACAATAGTTTTAATACATACCATATAGTTTCTTTAGAAATATTATGAAAGAAGAAAAACTATTATGTCTATGAAAAAATATAAAAAAGTATTACCCTAATGTTTTTGGAGAGATTATTATTTCGTCATGAAGTTGTAGACTTCAAGGGACTGAGCCAAGAAACTATCCAAACACACACATGAATGTTCCAACTTGAGAAATGAAGAACAACAAGATTGAAATACAATGCTAGACAAGAACTTACAATGAATTGCTATAAATTTCAAATGATCAATCAATATGATATAATATACAAATGAGCTTGCTTATATTGGCAAGTGAGGAGGGAGTAGTTACAACTACCTTATGACACAATTAAATGCATAATGTTGACTCATCTCTATCTAGAATGACACCTAAGATAACTAACTTAAACAATATTAAATGATTGTGTCATGTCACAACTAAGGTATTCTAGAAGTAAATTTAACATGTGTGAATAGGTTCTAACAATTATCTAGTTAGTAAATATTCTTATTCACACAAACACTCCCCTTAAGTGCAACTTAAGGAGAAAACTTATTATGTAAAACTAGTTATGAAGGTGGAATTTTTATGGGTCTCGACAACTAGGCCATGTTAGGTACCCATGCACAACTAATCATGCAACTAGGAAATTCACACAAAATTGAGACCAAAAGTGATGATGGTGAAGAATTTACAAGTGCAATGTAAGACTTGCATGAACACGTGTAAAATAATCTTGATCAGAGTACCACTAGGTAAATAAGGCAGTGTAAAGTGGAAAATTTGGGAGCTTAGCAAATTTGCCACTTGAAAGGGGAAAATCACTAAGCTCAATTTTCACTTAGGGAAGCTTTACATTCAAAAGAGGGGTTGAATCTACTATATCAAATCCTAAATGATGCAAGGATTGAATACTAAGTAGATTGGTTGAAATTGGAATGTGGTTGACCCTCTTTTGTAAGTTGCATAAGTCAAGTGTTGAAATTGAAGACAAAATAGGCGGAAACAGTGAGCTATAGATTCAGGATTCATTTGTGCACTTGGATATGAGAAGTTTGAGATGATTTGGAGCTTCTCCACAAAATTGGGCCAAAGTTGGGGTCACCCCCAACTTGTCCTTTGAACTTTCCGCACGTCAAAAAGGGTTTTTTTGTCTCTAAAAAAAAAGCTTAATTCCAGAAGTAAAGTTGCACACATCCTTTCTGCACACATAAAGAAGAAGAAAGGGGTTGGTAATAGGGGTTTTCCTAATTCAAAACCCAATTTGGAATCAACCTTGAATGGAATACTGCAAATACTTGAAATAAATGATGGAAAGGTATACCTTCAAATCGGCAATAGATGATGATGATGCTTTGCTTCTTAGATGTAATCACATATGGTGTATGAAATGTCATGAACATGACAAAACCCTAACACACATACATGCTTGCAAATATATGAATGAAAAGTATGGAGCCTTGAGGAATGCTTGATGATGAATGCTTGAGATCCAATTCCACCTTCATGAATGTATGATCCTATATCAAAATAAGAAGGGAAGACCTCCTTATATACTTTCCTATTGTCAAATATTTAAGTTTTTGATAGAGGCCATCATAGGGGATTAATTTCCCACTCAAAATTTAGAGAGGGCCTAGGGACCAAGATAGGTCCCAATTAGGGAGGACCTGGGCATGGTTCCCTAGTCCTACCCTAGTTTGGGCCAGGATCAAAGGGTTATGAAATTTTTAAGATGCAAATATGAGGTTTGGGTGCATAAAAGAGGCATAAACATGTCCTCATCAAGAATGGTGATGAAACTGATAGGGCGAGTGCCCAAAAGACAACCAAAATTGCATAGGATGCAAAATTTAGTCCCCACTTTAGCAGTATTATGGGCTTATGCAAATACTCATAGTATAGTAGAAGAAAGGGAGACAAAGATGAAGAACGCAAAGCAAAATCACAAGGAGTATAAGATATCACTAATTTCAAAGAAGTAAGCCCCCAATCTTAGGATCTTTACTCACTCAAACATATGCAAGGGCACACAAAATAAGACAAAACAAAAAGAAAAATAAACAAAAAAAGACAAACAAAGGCAAAGACACAAAGGCACACAAGACCCAAAGCAAGACCCCAAGTCAACTAGCCAAAGAGACCTCGATATTAAAATATCTCAACAACTAATATCATTCTTTAAAATGTGATTTACCAAACACAAATGATCATATAAAAGAGAAAATAAAGCATCATCCATGAAATATCAAGAGAAAAGCTATGAGTTCATGAGAGGAAGAAGAGAGAGCATGAATACACTCTAGATGTATTTATCAAGGTGATCCATGGTGAGAAAGGACATGGAAAACTCACCCCTAGATGTTTTTATCTAGGTGATCCATGTGGGGAGGAGAGTAAGAATCCTCTAGTTGTTTTAGCTAGTTCCACCCATCCTCATTCATGTGTGGAAATGAGGTCTGGTTTCAAGTATATAGCACCCTGTTTAAGAGTTTTTGCTCTTTTTTTTAGTGTACTTCAACCTATTTAAGACATGTAATATAAATACAAATTCCAAGGGGTGATTATGTGTGTGCAAATGTGTAAATTCCAAGACGCAGATACATGTCTTGTTTCGAGGCCATCCCATTTAAGACTTTTCTATTTTTGGTGATGTGTTGACCCCGTCTAAGACATATATCAAATGTTGTATATGGTTTCAAGTGTGAAGCATCCCACTCTAAGAGTTTTAACTGTAAATCAGAGAATGAACACCCAGTTTAAGACATGCAAAAATGATATGCAAGAGGTACAGTACAATATGGTACAAGGGATCAGTATGGGTGCCCCCCGCTTAAGATATCAACATAGTTTTATGTTGATATCTTAAGGAATCTAGAGACAAGGATACCTTACCTTCAACACCAAGGATATATCTTGTAGGCAAAAATGTCATAAATCCAAGCTCTTCAAGCAAGGATTATATAGTTGAAAAAGAGATATCTTGGAACAAGTGTAAAGGGGATCCTTGGAGGAGAAGAGTTTTTTCTCAAAAGACATCTACCTCCAAGATGATCTATCTTGCACAAACATAAAATCTTCTACCAAAATAAGGGAAGGAGATCAAGAACTCATACATTTCTCATATTACTAGGTGAAAGGAATTCTTGATGAAGGATGACATACTTTTGACCCAATGTGAGGGGTGAATTTATGATAGATATACATTTCTAAATGAAGAAGAGGTTGTAGCCAAGAAATTACACCTCTTGTATAAGAGAGAATCCTTGAGAAAATAATAACTTCACACAAGGAATGACACCCCATTATGAACAAACACCACTCCACAAAGGAAAAGTGGATCCTTAGAGAGGAGGAGATATCAATCATTTCCCCCCAAGTGTAATGAGAATGAGAAAATTACACAATCTTTGAAGGAGAGATTAAGCATAAGGAAATGAATAATAAACTCACATGAATGAATATCAAATGCAAGAAAAGAAATTAGTATATGTAAAATGTGTCTAAAAAGAAGTGGTAATCTTCAAAGACAGAGAGAGAAAAAAAAAAAAGATTAAACATATTCCCTGAAGGAGGAATTTAATCATAAGAGACACAGAATTGCAAGAAAGGATATCTACACATGAAAAATGCAACCACTAAAGAGAAGGGTGATAGATGAGAAAGAGAGGAAAAAGAGCCATCATTGCCCCAAATTAAGAGGACAAGGAGAGAACTACACATCTTCTAGATAGAGGTTAGTCATAAGAGAAATGCCATTTCAAACAAATAATAGATCCTCATAAGGGACAGACATGTATTCACATGGAGAACAATCCTATGCAAGAAAGGGAATCACATTATTCATAATCCAACTCACAAGAAGAAGTAATATCTTCAAATAGAAAGAGGAAGATAGAAGAGGGATCACAAATCCTCTCTAACCTAAGAGATTATTCATAAAAGTTATACCATCTCAAGCAAGGAATAGGTCGAAGCCAAGAAACAATTATGTGCTCACATGAAGGATAATTCCATGCAAGAAAGGACATCAAGTTATAAATAATGCAATTACAAAGAAAATATTGAAACTTTTAGGAAGAGGAGAGAAAGAGGGGAAATCATGTTGCTACCCCAAGATATTTGATTTTAAAGAAGCATCACCTCTAATGAATAAGATCTCACAATTAAGTTAATCTCTAATGTCATAGGGTGAGAAGAAACATCGGGGTCAAATGAGTGCTAAGGAACTACCTTTTCACCTAGAAAGAGAGAAAGATTTGTTGAAAGACATATACGAGCACAACCATATTGTTCTTGAACAAATTCCTTAAATGCTTTACACTCCTATATGAATCCTTTAATTGAGAAGGTGGGGCAACATTATAATAAATTTCTTGGAAGTTTCTAGTGTAAGGATGTTTAAAAGGAATGAAAGGATTAGTAGGTGAAGAAGAAATATCTTATGGATGACTTCCCTTTCTTTAATCATGCATGCCCTCTTTGGTAGATTGAGAAGGAAGATCCTTATCACCTAAGGCCTCATCATTGATTAATGCTATATGGGGAAGTAAATCATGAATAAAATACATGACATCATCTTCTCTACAATTTTTTTAATGTTTAAGATAGGCTCTAGGAGAATAAGGAGGGTCTAGAGAGATGGAAACACCAATATTTTGATTTTGCCCCATTGCACAAGGGTATGTGTATGAGAAGAAGATGGGGCCATGTTTATCCTTAATGATTTATCTCCATTAGAGAGATCATTGATAGGAGTATTAGCTCTTTCTTTATTCACATAAGATACCCTAGCTTAGCTACAAGTATTAGGTTTCTCATTGTCATCTCTAGGATTAGGATCTACAAAATATTTTAGGTGATCTACATATGAAATGCATTTTCCCCAAAATATCACCATAGCACAACATAGATGAAAAATGAAAGCTTTGAGATCTAATATACAAAAAGGAATCAACTTGGAAATCCGAAAAATGCAATATGTCCAGGTACTATGAATGAAAAGAAGTAACATGAAGTGAAAGAAGGCATTATCCAACACATGATTATAATAAATGTGTGTAATAAGAAATGTAATCATATGTGAAATAGGAGATAGATCAAGTCCATTAATTAACATGATTAATATTAAAATTTAATTTCAAGCAAATTATTTGAAAATAAAAGAAATTAATTTATTTAAATTGATGAGATTCAAATTTGATTTTCTTTTTTTAATTTTGAAAAATGTGAAATGAAAATTTGAAAATGAGAATTTGAAAGTTTGAGATTTGGAAATTGGAATTGGAATAATTCAAAAATTTTGAAAAATTATGCAACCTCCTAGGAAATTTAAATATATACTTAGGACCTTGAAAATAACCTCTTTTAATTTAAATTTTAAAATTACCCACTAGAAGATTTGAATTTATCCAATAAAAATGTAATTTTAAAATTAGGGCTTTGTTAAATAACCTCTTAAATTTAAAATTTGAAATATTGAAATTTGAGAATTGAAAGAATTAATTTAATTTAAAAAATTAAGGGTCTTTTAATTAACCTCTTAATTTAAAATTTGAATCTAAAATTTTCCATAAGAAAGTTAAATTTAAAATTAGGATCTTGTAAAAAGAAACACTTAATTTAAAATTTAAATTTAAAAAAAGATCTAAGATTGGGATTTGGAATTGGAAAATGTACATGATTAATTTAGGAATTAACCACTTAATTTAAAAATTGAAATTTGATCCAAGGTTGCAATTTTGAATTTGAATTTTAAATTAGCAACCAAATTTGAAGAGGGAAATTCAAAATTTAAACAACCCACAAGCTCAATTTAAAAAATTTAAAAATTAGGGGTTTTGAAATAAACCACTTAATTTTAATAATTAAATGTGAAACTTGACTTGTAGATGAAATTTTGAATTTGCAAATGGAATGAATGCTCGGATCTGAAATAGTTAATTCAATTTATACAAATCACAAGCTCAATTTTGAAGTTAAAAATTAGGGTTTTAGTGAAATTAATCTCTAAATTTTTAAAATTTGCAAGGAAATCACACTTGTGAATGAAAATTTGAAATTTAAATTGCATACACTCAGATCTAAAAACAAAAAATTAGAATTAATGGTGTAAGGAGTCGGGTTCACCAAAATGTAAAGTGGAAAATTTGGGAGCTTAGCAAATTCACCAGTTGAAAGGGGAAAATCACTAAGATCAATTTTCGCTTGGATGAAGACAAAATAGGTGGAAATAGTGAGCTACAGATTAAGGATTCAATCATGTGCCTGGATCTGAGAAGTTTGAGATGATTCAGAGCTACTCCAAGAAATCAGGCAAAAGTTGCAGGGGCTATGTGTCCAGACAGGGGCGCCCCGAACTTGGTCCTCTGAACTTTTCGCATGTCGAAAAGGGTTTTTTCATCTCTGCAAATAAATCTTAATTCCAAAATTACAACTGTGCACCTACTTCCTACACATAGAAATTATAAGAAAGGGATTTTCCTAAGACAAACCCTAGTTTGGAATCAACCTTGAATGAAATACTGCAAATACTTGAAATAAATGATGGAAAGGTATACCTTGAGATCTGCAATAGATGATGATGATGATGATGATTTGCCTCTTAGATGTAATAAACAATGAACACTGAAAGAGGGAGCTAAATCAGTGTTAATGTGATTCTTTATCCACTGAATGCTAATAGCGAAAACTATAGTGCAAAAACATAAAACAAATAAGCACATAACCATAACACCAATATTTTTACTTGGAAACCTGAAAAGTGAAAAACCAATGAACACTAAGAGGGGGAGTTGAATCAGTGTTTTATTATTTATAAATTTGTTAATCTGATTCTTTATCCACCAAATGATAATAGTAGAAACTATAATGCAGAAACACAAAAAAAATAAGCACATAACCATAAATCCAATATTTTTACATGGAAACCCAGAAAGGGAAAATCCATGGTGGGATTTGAACCCACAACATTATTATACTATGGCTAGTAGTAAAATAATATTACATAAGGAGAATGCACATGTATTCAGGTTCATTGCCTAGAGCTCACTACTCAATTAACAAAGGGCTACAACCCAGAAGAAGGCTCACTACCTTACATGCTAATACAAAATAATTATAATGAGCAATGAATTGAAGAAAAAAAAATAACTATACCAAATGATAGTTTCGGTTAGGCACAAAGTGATCCATCATTACTGTTCTGATAAATTTCTCTATTATGCTCTGCTACTGAATAATACATGTCAAACTATGCTCAATTGCTCCTAAAATCTTCTCCCATATCATCTCATCCTACAAAAACCACGGTGGGAACCTACCCACAATAAGATGATACTTTGCAGTAGTATGTGTAAATATTACAATGGGGAATGCACATGCATTCATGAACGCTTCCTAGAGCTCACTACTCAAAATAAGATGACCTAGAAGGTTCCAAAATTCAGGGAAGGTTAACTAACTTAAAATAAGATTCAGATTCAATCTAGATTATATGAAGTGCAAAGATATCATCTCCTAATGCCTAATAAAAGTTTTGGTTAAGCATATTTGTCTTCCCTGTAAAATCTCTACTCAATACACCATACAAAAGGATAAATTATCTTATATACACACACCACTCTCTAATAATGCAGACACCACATCAACACACAAAATACATGACTATGCCACTTATTTATACAAATCATCAACCTTGACTGCAAGATCGGCCAAACCCTGTACCCTTAATTACCAAATTACATCACACAATATATATAAACCACCAGACCAATATAATGGCATATATGACATAGCATGGACCTAAATCAAATCTCCAAATATGTATCACCACCAAAAATCTCACCAAGGTCAACTGCGTAGCATGCTACACCACCAAGAATACTGCATAACATGAAGAATATAACTGGATCAACAAAATCACCAAGAACATGCATAAAAATTAATGCAAACCACCAAGACAAATAGGACACAGTTAGGAAACACTAACAAATACATTAGAAACATCCACAATAGTTATACCAACACCACTTATTCAAATCTTCATCGATCAACATGCTAACTTACAAGAATTCTCAACATCAGCAACTCAAACTAGAAAGATAGCTTTCAGAGCACCAAATCATGAACCATCCAAATTGAAGATACACATGAACATCCAAAAAAATATCCCAAATCTGCAACCAAAAAGATAATCATCCCAAAGCTCACCCAATCAAATACAAAACTCTTCCAACCACATAACAGAAAGACTGAACTACAAACTAGATCAAATAATATGATCAAGTAAACTTCCAGACCACTAAAACAAATAAGGAATGAAGTATTCTAGCATCCCAAATAGATAAATCAACCATATCAACAATGCAATCATCATAACACCAAAACATCAGAATATGTTGACATCAGTAACAACAACATATCCTAGCAACAACAATATCCAACAATCTCCCCCTTCGGTATTGATGGCAATATATGAATATGAAAAAATATCAATGCAAAGGAAATATATCAACACCGTCAAACTGAAACAAACTCCCACTAAGATCATGCTCACAAGGCTTCCAAAGATAAAGCAATTTTTCACATGTCTCTGTCCCCCTTTGTCAACAATGCCAAAGACAAAATACAAATTATGCCTCTCTCCCCTATACAAGATAATCTTTCACAACCCAATCCACTGATCATTTGAACCACATACTGACTACTCCAACTGAGTAGCAGCACCAACTCATCAGCTCGAATAAAAAGAAAATGCTCTGAAATCCATCGGATTGATGCAACTCCATGCATCTAGTTCTTAGCGGGAGGGGTAGAGACCCCTAACTTATCTCTCAAATACACAAATGTATCTGGAGACAAAGGATTAGTGAAAATATTTGCAATTTGATCCTTTGTAGATACATATTCCAATCTAACTTCCTCATCACTAGTTTTCTCCCTTAAGAAATGATACTTTATTGATACATTCTTTGTTTTAGAATGCAGCAATAGATTCTTTGAGATATTGATAGCACTTTAATTGTCACTATATATAATAGTAGGCTAATCATAAATCACTCTAATATCTTTCAACATTTTCTTCATCCAAACTACCTGAGTCTAGTTTCTAGTAGCAACATTGTATTCAACTTCAACAGTAGATAAAGATACATCATCTTGTTTCTTACTGGACCATGAAATCAACTTCTTTCCCAAAAATAATGCTTCACTAGTAATTCTCTTTCGGTCATCAATATCACTAGCCTAATCAGCATCAATATAGGCACATAGCAATAAATCATCATTCTTCGGATACCACAAACCATATTCAATAGTCCCCTTCAGGTATCTAAAAATCATCTTTACAATAGTAACATGAGTTTCTTTAGGATCAACTTGAAATCTAGCGCAAAGACAAACAACATGCATAATATTTGGTATTGTCTAAGTTAAGTACAATAATCCACCAACCATAGATCTATACAAAGCTTGATTAAATTTATGAGATTCATCTTTCTTAGACAACTTGCATCTAGTCACCATAGGAGTTCCAACAGGCTTAGAATTAGCTAACCCAAATGTTTTCAACAATTCCTTCACATACTTAGATTAAGAAATGAAAATACCTTTATTAGTCTAGGTAATCTACAACCCTAAAAATAATTTCATCTCACTTATCATAGACATCTCAAATTCCTTTTGCATATCATTAGCAAAATTCATACTCAAATCATCATCACCACCAAAAATGGTATCATCAACAAAGACTTCAACAATTTTAATTTAATTATTCTCAACCTTAAAATATAAGTTGCTTTTAGCAGTACTTTTACTGAATCCCAAGTTCAATAAATACTTATCCAATATTTCATACCAGGGTCTAGGGGCTTGCTTCAGTCTATATAGAGCTTTCTTCAATTTGCATACCATATCTCCTTCATCTAATAAATAAAATCTATCTGGTTTCTCAATGTAGACTTCCTCTTCAAGACCACCTTTCAATGAGGCTGACTTGACATCCATTTGATATACCTTGAATTTGTTATAAGCAGCATATGCAAGAAGTGATCTAACAGCTTCAATTCTAGCTACTGGGCTAAAAGTTTCTTTATAATCAATACCTTCCATCTAAGAAAACCCTTTACATACTATTATTTCTTTGTTTCTGACAACTTCACCAGCTTCATTTAGTTTGTTTTGGAACACCCATTTAGTATCGATCACATTCTTGTCTTTAGGTCTCAGAACAAGCTCCCAAGTGTTATTCTTTTCAATCTGATTCAAATCTTTTTCAATTTCTTTGATCCAATTATCATCCTTGCATGTGTTTGCAACATATTTAGGTTCAATATTTCAAATGAAACATATCTCTTCAATATCAATCCTTCTCCTAGTCATTATACCTTTATTCTTGTCACCAATAATCTAATTTTCTAAATGATTCAATCTTACATACCTCATAGTCTTCTAATTATTTTGTTTTTTCAGGCTCTTCCACTTCTTCACTGACAAAACCAATATCCGGATTAACTATCTCAACCGAATCATTATGCTTCAAGATCTCAATCTGCATAGGCTTAGGAACAACATCTTCATCATCAAATCATATATGCATGCTCTGATCTTCTTTCCAAATATTCATATACTTTCACACTTGCACTTTCAACATCTTCTTTAGTATCTTATTATAGCACTGATAGGCCTTTCTCTTAGTAGAATATCCCAAGAAAATTCCTTCATCACATCTTGGATCAAACTTTCCTATATCGTCATCTCTCTTGATATACATTTACTTCCAAAAACTCTGAAATATCTAACTATAGGAACATGACCAAACCATAACTCATAAGGAGTCTTACCACAATCACCTTTATTATGCACTCGGTTGAATGTGTAAATAATAGTGCTAACAAATTCTCTCAAAAAGGTATTTGCAATATTTCCTTCTATTAGCATAGTCCTTGCACCATCCAAGATATTTTTGCTCTTCCTTTCAATAACTCCATTCTATTGAGGGGTTCTAGGAGCAGATAAAATTGTCTTCTAATTCTATTCTTCTCACATAATGTATCAAATTCTCTTGATCTAAATTCTCCTCCTTTTTTTAGATATTAGGCACTTCATCTTTAATCCTATCTCAATCTCCACCCTAGCTTTGAATATCTTGAATTTCTCCAACACTTCCGATTTCTCTCTTAAGAAGGTAACCTGCATCATCCTTGAATAATCATCAAATAGCAACATGAAATATATATCATCGTCCATGCTTCTCACTCTAGTAGGACCACATAATTCAGTATGAACAAGATCTAGTAATCTATTAGATAAACATAGCTTATTCTTAAATGAATTTCTTGTTTGCTTTCCCATCTAACATTCCTTACATACTGGATTAGTAGGCTTCATAATCTTAGGCAAATCTTTAACAGCTTGAGTAGGACTTATCCTTACCATGTAATCAAAGTTAACATGACACATTCTTCTATGCCACAACCAACTTTCATCAATCTAAACAATCAAACAACGTTTCTAACCAGCATTTAACTGAAACATATTTCCTTTAGTCTTAGGTCCTGATGCAATCTCTATACCGAAGGCATTTAGAATCTTACATTTACCATTCTTGAATTGCAAATCATATCCCTTGTCAACCATCTATCCAACACTCAAAAGATTATGATTCAAACCTTCAACATATAAGACATCATCAATATTATTCTTACTATTGAAAGATATATAACTTCTACCATGAATCACACGAGTTTTGTCATCTCCAAATCTCACTATACCTCCATCATACCTTTCCATACTTACAAATTTTCTTTTATCACTTGTCATATGATGTGAAAAATCATTGTCAATCACCCATTCATCTTTTTCTTCAATATTAGTAGCTAAAGCTTTCTCCTCAACAATGTAGCTTATAGGATTCACTGATACTAGATCATCTTCCTTGATAGCAATTAATAAAAATTTGTCTTCGGAATTCCCATTCTATAATTCTTCATCATTCACACCTTCATCAACAACATAGTAGTATCTCTTCTAATTTCTTTACTTCTAGTAGGGCTTTTAGGGCTTATCATTCTTATCAGATCTATCGTGCCTTTCAAATTTATCATGCTTATCATATTTGGGAATTCTCTCAGGGCACCTAGAAGAAAAGTGTCGTACCTTAATACAAGAGAAAAATTTCAAAGGTAACTTTCCATCATACTTACCTGCTCCTTTAGGCAATCTCTGAGTAATTAGGGCTACAAGCTCATCCAATTTTCTTTCTTTCTCTTCAATTTCTCTCTTTTTTAGTTCAAATCTTGATACCCAACATGAACTTTCTCTCAGATCATACTTCTTCTTCCTAGATATAGAGGCTCTGAAGGCAATCTTAGATTTTCCATGTGATTATCTAAATTCACTCAACTCAAATGCAGCAATCTTCCCAGTCTTCCTAGCCAACATATATCTAGTCACAATAGTCACACTTCAGATTTCATCAATAGCAGCTACCTTATGACTGTAAGGAGGAGGTAATGATATCAACACCTTAGAAACCATCTCATCATCTTCAAGGGTTCCACCGACACATCTAATATTCATGACAAGTGCATTAACCTTAGCCATAAAGAATGTTATGTTTTCATCTTCTCCTATCTTCAAAGCTTCATTCTTTCCTTTCAAACTCTACAACTTAGCAACTTTAACTTGCACATCTCCTTCATACAAGGTCTTTAGTTTCTTCTAGATCTCATGTGCAGTCTGCACACCAAACACATTAGTAATCTTTGAATCAGTCACAACACTTGACAATGCTTTCTTATCTCTTATGTTATGTTCAACATCCTTGATCTCAGCAGTAGTAACCAGTCCATTCCAAGGAAAATTGTAGATATTCTTTGTAATCTTCCAATACTCATCTCCATGAAATTTCAAGTGAACTTCCATCTGGTCCTTCCAAATAGTATAATTGCTTCCATCAAATCTAGGGTTCTCCCTCTTGAACACATAGGTTGTCATCCTATATCTCCTCAAGTGGTCAAGCTTCTTCTGGAGGATATAGCTCTCATACCAATTGTTAACAACAACACGGAAGAATAACTGAGAAGGGGGGAGGGTCAATCAGTTTTCATCAGATTAAACAATTTAAGAACAATCTTATATCTAACCAACAATAGAAAGAATAAAGATAAACACAATAGCACCAACACATATAACACCAAGATTTTTGACGTGGAAAACCCAGCTAAGAGAAAAATCATGGTGGGAACCTACCCATAATAAGATGATACTCTGCAGTAGTATGTGTAAATATTATAATGGGGAATGCACATGCATTCAGGAACACTTCCTAGAGCTCTCTGCTCAAAATAAGATGACCTAGGAGGCTCTAACCCTCAAGTAAGGTTCACTACATTAAAATAAGATTTAGACTACAATTCAGATTACACGTATTGCAAAGATAACATCTACAAATGCCTGATAACAATTTTGGTTAAGAACATTTGTTTGCCCTGGAACAATATCTTCTCAATACACCATATCAAAGGATAAATTCACTTATGAGCTATTAGTTAGATGAGAGGGGGGGGGTGAATCAGATAACCTCAATAATAATTACTCTAATTAGATTCAACCTCGGTAGCATTTACTTGATATGTAACTTATGACTGTAAATCATTCAAACTTATAAACAGATAAACATGAAACATTAAATCACATTTGACACCAGATTTAACATGGAGACCCTAATAGGGAAACACCATTGTGGGATTTCGGACCCACAAGAAAATATACTCTTCTAGAGTATGCTCGGTTAAAAGAAAATCTTGTTAATATTACATACACATTGCTAGATGTGACCCGGCTAAGGGATTTCCCTCAAGTCTATTAGAATCTTCACTTTGTTAGAAGTGGCCTTGTCAAAGGATTTCAAACACTCATTCAGAATGTTACCTTCCAAGAGGATTTACAAATAATACTGTTAAGTCCACTCGGTTAAGAGATTTCCTATCACTTACAAACATAAATAACATTAAGAAAATATATCTGCAACTTCACATCTAAAATGTTAAAGCAGATTCCATGTGCTCAATATGCTCAAGATAATCTTGTCATAAGACTTATCTTTCTACTTGCTGGGATTCTTAATCTGTTCTTCAATCAGATCTTCAATCTTCTGTACTCGGTAATCACCTTTGTAGCATCATTATGCTTCAGGTTGCCTGTATTCTTGTTCTTCAACTACTCTTTATTTATAAGCAATTCCCAGCCGCTTAATCTCCTTAATCACATTTCCCATGATTAATCTTAGCCATCAGATCTTCAAACTTGACTAGGTTCATTGTATCCTTAGATCTAAAAAACATTTTATCTTGCCTTGAAACTTATATCCTTCCTTGGTACTTGTGCTCAATCAGGACCGTTCAATCTGTATTGTAGATCTTACTCTTGAATTTTAATTGCCATTGATCCTTAACAAACTTCTTGCATGACATTCCTATCTTCAATAAACCTCCAGCTCATTGGTATCCTTCATTAAATAATGTATACATGTTATTTAATGCATTTTGTTACTGCTCAGTTGATACTTAGTTAATACTGAACTTTACTCGGTAGGCATTCTCTTCTCAGTGAATTTTTCATGCATTAACCGACATCGGTAACCTTGGAGTTTACCGACTAGCTCCTTGCTCGGTAAAATAGAATAGTATCAAACCTTTACTCATTCTGTTACATGGAATCTTTTCCCCTTCTATTTCAGCCTTTGAATACATATATATAGGATATCAAAACAATCAAAACATCATAATCTCATCATTGTCTAACTCGATAATAGTTGCCCATTGAATAACTTATTACTCCCCTTCATTTTCACATTCTTTCTGTGTCACTTACTGGCATCTTTATACTCATCAAAACATACTTTTTAAGATATGGCAACATCATACTGAATCAGAAAATCAATTGCTTGACATCAATGACAAAATAATAATATTAAGACAGTAATCATCCTTTATCAATTATATCATTCATCTCCAACAACCTTCTCAATATCATTAACCATCAAACTTATTGTAATGCCAACAATCTCCCAACTTATTGTAATGCTAACAATGAACACATACACCACTCTTTGATAATGTAGACACCACATCGACACACAATTTACATGACTATACCACCTATCTATACAAACAATCAACCTTTACTACAAGGTCGGCCAAACCCTCAACCCTTATTTATAAAATTATATCACATGATACATATATCAACCACCAAACCAATATAATGATATATATGACATAGCATGGACCTAAATCAAATCTCAAAATACACATCACTGCCGAAAATCTCACCAAGGTCAACCACAACACATTACACCACCGAGGATACCACATAACATGAAGAATATCACTAGATCAACAAAATAACCAAGAACACGCATAAGAATCAATGCGGACCACCAAGACAAATAGGACATAATTAGGAAACACCAAAAATCATATTAGAAAGATCTAGAATAGTTGCACCAACACCACTTATTCAAATCTTCATCGATCAACATGCTAACTCACAAGAATACTCAACAGTAGCAATTCAGACTAGAAAGATAGCTTTCAGAGCACCAAATCATGAACCATCTGAACTGAAGATACACATGAACTTCCAAAAATTCTCCCAAATCTGCATCCAAAAATATAATCATGTCAGATCTCACTAGATCAAATACAAAACTCTTCCAACCACATAACCAAAAGACTGAACTACAAACTAGATCAAATAATATGATCAAGTAAACTTCTAGATCACTAAAACAAATAATGAATAAAGTATTCTAGCATCCCAAATAGATAAATCAACCATATCAACTCAATGCAATCACCGAAACACCACACAACTCTCTACAACACCAAAACATAGGAATATGTTGACATAAATGACAACATATCCTAGTAGTAGCAATATCCAACAGTATGAAATGGCATGAACATGAAAAAATGCTAACACAAACATGCTTGAAAATGAATGATGTAATGATGCTCTAATGGATGAATGAAGAGTATGCAACTTTGAAGAATGCTTGATGATGAATTCTTCTATGCTTCAACACTTGAATGCTTGAGATCCAATTTCGCCTTCACGAATGTATGATCCTATATAAAAATTAGAGGGGAAGACCTCCTTGTATACTTTCCTATTATGAAATATTTAATTTTCTGATAGAGGTTAACATAGAGGATTCATTTTCTGCTCAACATTAAGATAGGGCCTAGGGGCTAAGACAAGTCCCAATTAGGGAGGACCAGGGCATGGTGCCATGGTCCTACCCTAGTTTGGGCAAGGATCAAAGGGCTATGCAAGTTGTAAGATACAAATATGAGGTTTGGTTCCATAGAAGAGGCATAAACGGGTCCCCATCAAGCATGGGGATTAAACTAGTAAGGTGAGGGCCCAAAATATAGTCAAAATTGTAGATGATGCAATTTTAGGATGCTATAGGGAGTAGATTAGAAAAGGAAAGAGGTTAGTTTTAATTTTGGTGATATTGTTCTTCTGTATCTCAAAAAGAAAGGTTTCCAAAAGGTGAGTACAACAAGTTGAAAGATAACAAAATTGATCCTTGTAGGGCTCTAAGGAGATTTTCTAGCAATTCATATGAAATAGAACTTGCAAGACGTAAATTGGAATTTCTCATGGCTTTAATTTTACAGATCTATACCCTTACAAAGGTGAAAAACAAATAGTTTGAGTACCTTTAAAAAGTAAAACAAGGATCATTGAGTGGGAATAATAGATGCCCAAATAGGCACCAAGCAACCAAAGGCTATTTTGGAGAAGAAAGTGGTCATAAAAACAAGAGGCAAAGAGTATTTTAAATACTTGGTAAAGTGGAGGGAACATCTAGTTAAAGATGCTACATGGATGATAGCTTCAGACATATCCAAGCATGATAGAAATACTAGTGAACTCATGGGCAGGAGGCCATGAAGAAATATTGTATTCCTTGGTAGTTTGATATAGGTGCATCATAAATGCATTTGTGGTTTGATTTTTTTTTTCTTTCTAGATGGTATAATTAGGGGGTTGCAAGTTTTGTGAATCAATTTGTTTTAACTAAAACATAGGAGGTTAGAGGAATTATGTAAATATTTTTTTCCTTAACAAGGGGATCCTAATCGAATTTTTTTAGGCTTGAATTAGCCTATTTGTGTGTATAAAAATGGGCAAGGTTCTTTGCTTCAAGAAAAAGAGAGTTTTCGTGTAGCATTTGAAATATGTAAAACTCTCATTTTTGTTATTTTGTGTATGATTTTTTCAAGGCTCATTTTTTGGCTTCCCTTTTCACACTAATAATATTTTTTTAGAATAAATAGATTCAAAATGTTGTAGAAAATTTTATCATAAAGTCACTCCATGAATATTCCTATGTGTGTAACTTATTTAGATCTTATGCTAGACTATTTTTCTTAAAAATTATATGGGTATTTGGTGATATGAAAAATTAATATTTGGCACTATTACTGGTTGGACAATAAAGAATTAGAAAAGGAACCCTACTTCTGAATGCATCTTGAGGATGTTTCTAGCACTTTTTTTAAGGATTACATTATTCAGATGGCTCTTTAAAATAGTTGAATCTCTTGGTTCCCTTGGTGGTTGAATTAAGAGAAGCTTGTAGAGAAACTCAAAGGAAACTAGATATGTGGCATATCCTTGGATCTCCTAAGGAGGATTGTATGGTTTGGGGTGAGCAAGGTGATGGAAATTTTTTCTCTTTCTCAACTTATCAAACCTATATCAATGGTAGTGTTGGAAGTATGTGTTGTTGTGGTTGTCATTTATGTCAATTTTTTTTTTCTAGATATTTGTTGGTTCGAAATGTTTGTGGTGCAGAGATATCTTGTTGTATTGATATTGAACTTATTCTATTGGTTGTTTCGAAAGTGTTTTGGTCTAGGAAGTTTTGCTAGTGTTGCTTGGTGCTATCTTCTTTGGTTATGTTTTTCACATTATGGATTTGATGGGTTTATGTTCCAAAAATAATTTTGTGTTCTCCAGAAGTTGTAGAATGTTTGATTTGAAATTGTGGTGTTTTATGTTAAATCCTACCTTTTGGTCTGGATATGATTCAAGCAAAAGGTAATCCGATGTGTTATGGGTCTCACTATAGCCTGCAGAGATCTGGGTAAGAGTAGTTTGCATTGAAAAAAAAAAATTTCCCCAAATAATTGTCTATGTGGACAAGTTACATGTTGGAATATTGAGGTTTTAGTTTTGGTGATTGTGGAGTGGTGGATTGGACTTAGGAATATGTCTTTTGGTCACCTCTTTCTCTTGGAGTGGATCATTGGGTGTGTTTTTGGTTCGGAAGGTGTATTTTTGGTTCAGGTCGACATGGTTCAAGTGTTGATGATCTATCCTATATATAAACAATTTATGTGGTTGAGTTGTGATATATATATATATATATATATATATATATATATAAAGAGAGAGAGAGAGAGAGAGAGAGAGAGAGAGAGAGAGAACATGCTAGAGAGTGTGATATGGAGATACTAAGCAAAAATTAGTGAAGAGTTCTGAAGAAGAGTTGTGTTTGAATGACATGCAAATTGTTTGAGATTGTGGCAGAGATAAAAGATGGTGTGTTCACAATTAAGATAAAAAATGTGTGAGGTGATGTTGTTGGTATTTGCATGAAGATTGCATTAATGAAATGTTATGTTGTCATTGATGTCAATTAACCAGTAATGATGTTGTTATAATATTGTTTTGCAATAGGTAGGAAGAGCTAGTAAAGGGAACTACAATCGGTAAGTCAGTTTGTAGAGGAAACCGGTATTACTTATGAAATGGGGAGATGAACCGGTAACCCTACCTATAGATGAGACCAAACCCTAACCAATGAAGCTTGGTGAATCAGTTGAAGTGGTTTATAATAAAATGATGAATGGTAAAGGTTATGACACGTATGCATGTTGTATGAGAAATATTTCAAATGATTCATGGCGCATAGAGATAACAGTTTTTGTCTTGGGAATGAGCAAGTTCATTGCATGTAATGGAAACCGCGTGATGAGTTATAGAGTTCGATGAAGCAATTATCAAGGAGCAGTTAAGGTTATCTTGAATGATGTGAGGTGATTTCTATGTAATTTTCTATGTAATCCAATGATCATGCTTCAACCAATTTATTTGTAATCTCTATGAGATAATTAGGTTTGTGTTGTGTTACCGACCCATTGATTTGTTTATAAGGTCGATGAGTTGTTTTGTTGTAGTGTTGGCAATTTGTAGTTGAGAGCAAAAGAGAGTGGTTGCCGAACTTGATAATGTATCTGCAGTATATATAAAGGCAGATAAGAGGATGAAAAGGATCAGAACAAGAAAGTGTAGTGCTATTCAAATAGATCAGAAAACCCCTGTTGTTTTCTAACAATTACAGTAGTCAAATCCCCTAACCAGGTAACCTCTAACAAGCATAGTGTTATTAAAATCCTCTAACTAGGTGGTCCATTAGCTTGGATTTCAAATCTTCTACCGAGGTTACTCACAGGGTATTTCTTCTAATAGGGCATTACAGTCAATCCCTTAACCGAGTGGAACCTAACACGATCTATTCTTAACAGGAATTTTTGTAAAAGTATTAACACGCTTGGCTCCTAGTAGGGTGAACTTCAGAAAAGTTTAGAATACTTGTGGGTATTCATCCCCACCATGGTTTTTCCCATTTGGGTTTCCACATCCAAAATATTGTGTCAAGTGGTTAATGCTTTTGTGGTTATGTTTACTATGGTTAAATTACTTAACTACTAAATCCACTTTGATATGATATGATAACCAACAACAATCCGAAATATGTTTTAACTACTATCCATAAAGTATTTGAATGATTTAGTTAAAAGGTTTTGAGACTTTCAAAGATTTTTTACTGTTAGTCTTTAACAGTGAACCGGTTTAACTTGTCTGAAATATTGCATGTGAAAGTTCAGTATTTAAACCACTCAGTTTAGAGTTTGGCTTGAGAGGTTGATTTTGAATTTGGTCAAAGTCTAATCAATTTTCTATCTACTAATCCATCCCCCCTCTCAGTAGTTGACCAGATCCTTATTCTTTCATCATACCATCAATTGGTATCAAAGATATTCAGGTCCTCTAAGGTCTAAGCCTAACAACTTGAGGTAAAGATCTTGTAGAACATGATGAAAAAAGAATGTCCAAAGTTTAATAGAGATAATTACAAAATATGGAGTGATAGAGTGAAAATATATATCAAGAGCCTAGGAAGTCAATACTGGGAACATGTTGTTACTCAATATATTGCACCTAGTGGGACTATGTCTGATGATCAAAAGAAAGAGCAACAAGAAAACAATCAAGCACTGGAGGCTATTATCATTTCTTTGTCAAATTCAAAGTATGTTGATGTCCATGGTCTAGAGACTACTTATGAGGTATGGAAGAAACTTGAGGAAAACTACAGCGGTGATGAGCATGTGAAGATTGCCAAAGAAGAGAGTCTAAGAGGAAAATTTGATGACATGCGGATGGCTAAAGGTGAAAATATTCAATAGTATGGTCAGAGGATCAAGAAGATAGTCAGTGAGATCAAGAGTATTGGTGGTAAAGTGGAGGATGCCATGGTGATTAGTAAGGTCTTGAGAACCTTGCTACCGATCTACTCTATCCGAGTTACAACCATTCAGGAGCTAAAGATTGTTGATAAAACTAAGGTAACTCTTGATTCCATCATTGGTAAGCTTACTACATTTGAATTAAATGGTTATGATGGTAGTGCTCAAAAATCCAACTCTACATTTAGAGCTTCAGTTTCTAACCCATCTATGAGAAAAAGAAGAGATGTCAGTCATACTTATGAATGTAGATCCAGCATAGAAGTTGATGATGAAGAGAATCTAGTTGAGCTTGAAGCATTGTTGGCCAAGTCGTTTCCCAAAGTTATGGGTAAGTACAGAGGTAAATTACCTTTGAAATGATTTCTATGTAACAAGATTGGACACATTGCAACTAATTGTCTTAATGGTGACAATGAGCACAAGCGTGAAAATTTCAAGAAGTACAAAGGAAAAGGAAATAGAGTTTGTCTCATTGTAGTTGATGGTGGTATCACTGATGAGGAATCTGAGGGAGATGCTAATGAAGATATTGTCTTTATTGCCATTAAAGAGGAGACATCTGATCAGAAGGCATTAGTTTCTTGCATGGATAGTTCTAATGATTGGATCAATGATATTGGTTGTTCACACCACATGACTAGTGACTAGAGAAAATTTCTTTCTCTGAAGGAATTTGATGGAGGATTTGTGAGATTTGGTAATGACTCATCATGCATGGTAAAAGGTAAGGGAACTATTTCTATTAATTGAAAGAGCAGTGCAAATAATGTCTACTGGGTTGAAGGATTAAATCACAATCTTTTGAGTGTTACACAACTCAATGATAGAGGTTATCCACTGGAATTTAAGAATGGAATGTGCAAAATCTATGGGAGCAAAGGTGAACTAATTGCAAGGCAAGCATAAAAAAGGTAACCTGTTTCACCTGAATCCTAAAGTCAACAACTATTTGATTGCCAAAATATATGATAGCTAGCTTTGGCATAGGAGATTTTGTCATATAACTTTGATAACATTGTCAAAGTTAGTAAGTCCAAGTCAGTGAGAGGTTTGCCTTAGTTGGAAAAACTAGTTAATTCTCTATCTAAAGAATTTCAGTTGGGAAAGATGCATCCTCAACTTGTAAGAGCAAATATTTTTTAGCAGAACATTTGTTAGATCTCGTTCATACAGATCTTTGTGGACCCGTAAGGACTAAAAGTATTCAAGGTGACATATATTTTATGATTTTCACTAATGATTGCTCAAGAGTGATGTGTGTCCCATTCTTGAAGGATAAGTCAGAAGCCTTTAGTAAGTTCAAGGCATTCAAGGCCTTAGCTTAAAAGGAAAGTGGTAAGAAGATAAAGTGTCTAATGACTAATCAAGGTGGTGAATTTACTTCTGAAGAATTCACTAAATATTATGAACAAAATGGTATAATTGTTAGAATAACCAGTGAACAACTAAGAGGGGGGGGTGAATCCATTTTTAATAGATTATATTAATCAAACCACATTATAACCTTTAAATGGAGCACATAAACATTGAATATTGGATTAGAAGAAATAAAACTTAAGAATGAAACAAAGAATTATAACAATACAACCATACCACATAACACCATGATTTGTACGTGGAAAACCTGATAAAGGGAAAAACCATGGTGGGAAGCCTACCCATAGTCAAATGATACTTCTACAAAAAGTATGTGATACAATGAGGGGCCTGTACATGCAGGAAGGCACACTACCTAGAGCATACTACTCATTACAAAAGATTCTCATTGACTATGGAGAGGTTATAACTACAAGATAATTGGACAATAATCCAGATCGATCACCTATGATCGACCAAATCTCCTTCGCATATGATATCGCATTCCATGACCATGACACCCGATCTACAATGAGATCTTACAATAATTTATACAAACCCTAAGGCCTAAACCAATTAGGTTAGCCACCTAAAAGATATTAAAATAAGATCATTACATACATCCATATTACAATGATATGCCATGTCATCTTTAGACCAAAACAACAATAATCAATCCATAAATCATCCTGATAACATGTAGAGTACACGTTAACATGATAATGGTCCATAACCTAGATAGGTACCAGACCTAATCTAGGTCCACCACCCCAAACCATCCTGAATTCCATCTAGAAGCTGCACCAACACCACTTAGCATTCTGTCAAGGTTTCTTAGTGAAATCTCTGTTGGTTAAACCTTAAACCCATACCCGTAACACAAGATCTTCTACTGGTAACCAAAACTTGTCTGTCGGTAACCAACCATATTTGCTAGTGTTGACATCAATCAAAAAACATCAATTCAACACATAATCAATTCATCCATATTGCGAACAATCTGCCCCTTTAGCATTGATGGAAACACTAGAAGTGCAAAACATCTAAGTGCCAAGAAATGCCAAACAAGTCTCCCCCTGTGGAAGACAACCAACAATATCATGTATATAGCTTTGAATATCAATAACTCTCCCCCTGTGAATAAAATTTTGAATTTATTTTTCACATCACTATCTCTCCCCCTTTGACATGAATGCAAAAAATGTGACAAAAATATCAGAGCAATAATATAAGCCTCTGAATCTCAAAGCTCACTACTCCTCCAGAGTAGTAGCACTGCTCATCAGTGCCAGAATGAATAGTATCTCTGATAGTGCACGTCGAACTGATGCCAAACTACATCAATCATGTCTCTGTCGAAAGGCCAGAAACCCCTAACCTATCTTTCAAATACTCAAATGATTCCTTAAATAGTGGTTTTGTGAATATATCTACAATATTCTCTTTAGTGTTACATAAACCAATTTGACTTCCTTTTTTTCCACCTCGTCCTTCAGGAAGTTATATTTTATTGATATGTGTTTAGTCTTAGAGTGAAATACCGGATTCTTAGACTTGTCAATAGTTGCAGAGTTATCACAAAAGATAACTACTAGTTCACTACAATTTACCTTGATATCCTTCAAAATTTGCTTCATCCATGAGACTTGAGTGCAATTAGTTGTTGCTGCAACATATTCAGCTTTTGCAGTAGATAAAAAATTGCATGACTATTTATTGTTGATCCATGAAACCAATTTCTTACCAAGAAAGAAAGCTTCACTAGAAGTGTTCTTCATGTCATTAGTATCTCTTGCCCAATCTGAATCTATATATGCACATTAAGTAAATTCATCATCTATAGAATACCACAAGACATTCTGTTGTTTGTTGCAAATACCGGAATATCCTCTTTACTGCACATTCATGATTTTCTTTAGGATTACTTTGATATCTTGAAAAAATACTTATTGCATTCATAATATCTCATCTAGCTGGAGTTAGATATAACAAGCCACCAATCATAGACTTATACCTTGTCGAATTTACCGGTATAGATGTATCTTTGATAGATAATTTCTCACTTGTCACCATAGGAGTACTTACCGATTTGGAATTATCCATACCAAACTTCTTCAACAATTCCCTTAGATACTTAGATTGATAGATAAAAATGCCTTTGTCAGTTTGAGTAATTTGCAAACCTAAGAAAAATCTCATCTGACCAATTATGGAAATTTCAAATTCATTCTTCATATTATTAGATAATTCCATGCACAATTTATCTTCTCCTCCAAAAATGATATCATCAACAAATACTTCAATAATCAGAATATCATCATCAGTGATCTTATAATATAAATTGATATCAGCACTGCCTCTAGTAAAACCAAGTTTCAAATGATATTTATCCAACCTTGCATACCAAGCTCTAGGAGCTTGTTTTAAACCATATAAAGATTTCCTTAATCTACAAACCATATCTTTATCATCTGTTAGTGAAAATACATTAGGTTGCTTAATGTATACCTCTTCCTCAAGTTCACCATTCCAGAATTCACATTTAACATCCATTTGATAGACCTTATAGTTCTTATAAGCTGCATTGGCAAGAAATAGTCTAACAACTTCAATTCTAGATATAGGTGCAAATGTCTCACCATAATCAATTCCTTCCATTTGAGAATATCCTTTACAAACCAATCTAGCCTTGTATCTTACAACTTGGCCATCTTCATTTATTTTATTCCTAAAAACCCATTCATCCTTGTCTTCAACTTTTGCTGCCAGGGCCTTTTCTTCATTCTTGATAGCCAGTACCGGTTCATCTTCCTATAAAGCATAGAACACCCATTCCTTTCCATTGTCAGATCCACTAGTAGAGTCTACTGCTAGTTCATCCTCGGAGTCATCACTTACTCCTTCCTCATCCACTATGTAGCATTGTTTACTTTTCTTGAATCTATATATGTTCTGATTAGGCTTAAATGATTTTGTAACCCTCTCTTCAAATATTGCATTCCTTTTAGGAAATCTAGATGCAAAATGTCCAATCTTATTACATGCAAAACATTCAAAAGGTGCTTTTACTTCATACTTACTTCATGTCAGTCCTTTAGGTACTCTTCTAGCAAATAAGGCTTTGAGTTTCTCAAATTCTTCATCCTCTTTCCTCATGTCTTCCAATTCCTTTGCATATAAGGCTTTCCAAAAAAAAATTCTGGTAGATGATGATACATGAAAAGAAGGTTCAAATTTTGTAGCTCCAAAAGGTCCAAATTCTTCAAGCTCAAAAGCAGATAATTTCCCAATTAGAATGTCTCTGTTAACCGAAGTGTTTTCCATTGTTCTCAGTTCATTAATTGTAGTTTCCTTCATCTTGTAAGCCGGTGGAAGGGCTCTCAAGACTTTGGAAACTATTTCATCTTCACCTAGAGATCCTCCACAATATTGAATTCCCATGACAGTCTCATTTACTCTTTCCATAAATGTAGCAATTCTTCATTATCTTCCATCTCAATTTTTCATACCTTACCCGATAACCATCAAGTTCAACAATTTTGATAGTAGGATCACCTTCATTCAAATTTTGCAATTTATCCCACATAACCTTTGCTGATGATTTATCAGTTAATCCCATAATTTTTTTATCAATAAGTGCACATAAGAGGGCTTCACTATCTCTGCAATCATTTTCAATATTTTTGTCCAGGTCTACAGGAGCAGGATTTCCAGATGCTAGATCATAAGGTGTATATACTTTCTAAGTGATCTCCCAAATATCCTTTCCAAGACATATAAGATGAGTCTCCATTCGGGTTTTCCATATCTCATAATTTGTTCCATCAAGCTTAGGGATTTCTCTTCTAAAAAATAGTTGCCTGTGGATTTGAAGTATTAGCTACCATAGCATCTACCTCAAGAGGTTAAGCTTCTACAAAAGAGGACCAAAGCTTTGATACCAATTGTTAGGATAACTGGTGAACATCTGAGAGGGGGGCTGGGGAGTGAATCATTTGTTAACAGATTATATTAATCAAACCACTTTATAACCTTTAACCAGAGCACATAAACATTGAATACTAGAATAGCAAAAATAGAAATCGGTAAGCAATAAAACTTAAGAATGAAATAGAGAATTAACTCAATGCAACCATACCACATAACACCATGATTTGTTCATAGAAAACCTAGTAAAGGGAAAAAACACGGTGGGAATCCTACCCACAGTCAGATGATACTTTTGTAGAAAGTATGTGATACAATGAGGGGCCTACACATCCAGGAAGGCAATCTGCCTAGAGTGTACTGCTCATTACAAAAGAGTCTCACTGACTATGGAGAGGTTAGAACCACTTCAAGATAATTGGACAACAATCTAGAATAATGAACTGCCAAAGATAGCATCTACCATGCTTGATTAGAGTCTTGGTTAAGCTCAATACTGGAGGCCTTTGACCTCTTCCTTAAATCCAATCCAATCACCTATGATCGACCAAATCTCCTTTGCATATGATATTGCATTCCACAACCACAACACCCGATCTACAATGAGATCTTACAATAATTTATAAAAACGCTAAGGCCTAAGCCAATTAGGTCAGCCACCTAAAATATATTACAATAAGATCATTACATACATCCATATTACAATGATATGCCTTGTCGACTTTAGAGCAAACCAACAATAACCAATCCATAAATCATCCCAATAATATGTAGAGAACACATTAGCATGATACCATTCCATAACCTAGATAGGTACCGGACCTAATCTGGGTCCACCACACCAAAGAAGTGTCTTCAATCAATTGAGGCACGATCAAGGATCACCTTCTACATTATGAATTCCATCTAGAAGCCACACCAACACCACTTAGCATTCTGTCAAATTTTCTCAGTGAAATCTTTGTCGGTTAAACCTTAAACCCATATCATTAACACAAGATCTCTACCAGTAACCAAAACCTATCTTTCATTAACCAACCATATTAGCTAGTGTTGACATCAATGACAAAACATCAATGCAACACATAATCAATTAATCCATATTGCCAAAAATAACGAGGCAGCTTTCTACACTAAGGACACCACAACAAAATCGTATTTCAGAGAGAAAAAACTAGTCAGTTGTTGAAGCTTCTAGAACGAATTTGATACAAGGATGTGTAACAAAAACTTTCTACATGGAAGCTTTCAGTAGATTTGTCTACACTATGAACCAGATATTGGTAAAAAGATGTAAGGATAAAACTCCTTATGAATATTGGTATAGTAGATCACCTAATGTCACTTATTTTAAGATATTTGGTAGTAAATGTTTTATTAAGAGAGGTTACTATGTTAGCAAGTTTGAGGCTAAAAGTGATGAAGGCATATTTCTTGGTTACTCCACCAAGAGTAAGGCCTACAAATGTTGCAATAACCAAACAAAGAGAATCATTGAAAATGTTGATGTCCAAGTGGATGAGTATCCTGATGTCTCTCTAACCAAGAGTTTTTGTGTAACCAAAATATATGTGTTATGGAGTGAATCATGTATGAGTGTTATCTATTTGTTTTAGCTTTATTTTATGTTACTGCACTATTCGGTTTATGCATAACTGTAAAGTTATTATTCAAGAAAAGTTTTGGAGTACTGATTCACCCCTCCCCTCTCAGTACATTAACTTTCCATATTGGGCCTAACAAAGAACCTAGAGAATCTTACATCTTTCTCGCATTGGGATAGTAGGGTGTCTAGGGTCTGGACACTGTTATCTATCCTGCACTCTCATGGGTCAATTTTGAAAAATAATGATGCTTTAATCAAGAAAAATTCAGCTATTTGGAATCCCCCTTCCCATGGTCATTTTAAATTGAATTTTGATGGTGCTTCTCATGGGAATCCTGGCTTGGTAGGGGTAGGTATGGTGATTTTTGATCATCATGCAAAGTTTGTTCAGGCTAGGTGCCATGCCATTGGGCATAAGACTAATAATTCTGCAAAGTTTAATGCCTTGTCTCTCGGCTTGGATATGGCTATATCCTTGGGAATTAAGGATCTTGTAATAGAAGGGGATTCGATTGTGATCATACAAAGTGTTATGAAGAAGAAATCTAATTTTTGGGAATTACAATATGTTTTGGATCATATTTTACAACTGTTAGAGTTTGTTAATTCCTTCTTGATTTCTCATTGTTACAGAGAACTAAATAGAATTGTGAATTTCTTGGCAAATTTAGCTATAGACAATAATGCCAATTTGTGTAATCTATGCATGGAAGAGATTGTTGCTTCGGTTTTGAAAAATCTATACTAAGACTTGGGGTTCATCCTATTATATGGTCATTTTGAAATTTTCTTGCCCTTCTTCCTTTGGAGGCAATCATGTTTGCTGGATATGCTCAGGTGGCAAGTATGCTTTGTAGGTGAGAAATTATTATTATTTATAAAGTATGGTTACGATCTACCATAGGTAGCAAGGGTGGTTACCTTTCATGGTTTTAGAGTGGCGGCTTGTCAGCGTTCATGTTTGGGCATGGTCTTTTTCATTTTTTTGCACATATGCATTATGTACTTTGATTGCTTTATGTTGTACGAAGGGATTGATTATTTGTAGCAATCTATCACGGTACTGGTGCTATGATCATGTTTGGGTAAGCATTTCTTTAAGTTACATTGGATGGGATTTTATGTACTGCTTTTTTGTCGCCACCATCATGAGAAGTTTTTGGATATTATTATTTTATTTATGTTGTTATCTCTCATGAGTTTTAATCTTTCTCATTGCCTTCACTTGTAATTATGAATTGGTGTGGTTCTTCTTGCTCATGTTTTTGGTGGCTGTTGTCTTTAAAAGCCGATATCATTTCTAAATCTTGAAGTAGGCTTTGTCTCATTCTTTCTGGGATATACATATGTCGAGTGCCTCTTCTCTTTCATGATACAAGGTTATTTTTGAATGCCATTTTGAGGCATCCAATGGGGATTCAAGCAATAGTTATGAGATTCTTGGAAAAGTGTTTTGTTTTTTTCTCCTCAGGTTGATTTTGAGGTACGTAGGTTGGTGGGAAGTCTTTGGTTGCAGTCTGGTTCTAATTTTTCTGGCTCTGAGATTTTGTCTCGATTTATTACTGTTTGCCATGACATTTTTTTGGATGAGGGTTTACTCCAACTCTTGGTTTCTACATTCATTCCTCCCTTGATATGCACTTGGGAGCTTGTTAGGTCTGCATTGGACAGCTATCACTTTGAGCTGGGTTCTTTTTATTATGGGGGCTTTCTTCCTCAGTTTGATCTTTTGGACAATGGGAGGTGTGGGGAATTATTGTTTGAATTGAGAATGGGTTTAATATGTGATAGATTGGGGGATACTTTTAAATCATTTGAAATCTTACTAGATTGGGTTCCTGTTGGAAATATGGATGGAGTAACTGAGAGGGGAGGGGTGAATCAGTTACCACAAAAATAAATCCACAAGTCCCTTAGATGTCTTAAATATAAACTGCTGAAACTCGGTAAATTAACTTATCAGTGTTTATTAAACATTAACATGCATAAAACAAGTAACATGAACACAAGTAACACCAGATATAATGTGGAAACCCAATTTTGGGAAAACCACCAATGTAACTAGTTACTGATTTTCACTCTTCTGAAGTGAGCCCTGTTAGGAGCCAACCCTGTTAAAGGTTACAAAACACACTGTTAGGTGTGACCCTGTTAGAGGATTTGATCACCCTGCTAGGAGTGGCCTTGTGAAAGGTCTTAAGAACAATTCAACCGAATTGTCACCTTGTCAGAGGATTTACAAAATGGTTGTTAGACCAACTCTGTTAAGAGATTTCGGTATCACTGCTACAATGGTTAGAAAGCAACAATGAAGTGATCTGAATTAAATACAACTTATCTTGCTGATACAGATCTCTGTTCTGCGCCAATAGATCCTTACTGATCACATATATCTTTTCTATACCTCAAGGATATCACTGATCCTTCATCAGAATTCGCACATTTCTGCTCCTTCACATTTCCATACTTTTCATACTTCACCACACTTCGAAATCGCAACTTGATCTCTCATATATACCATTCAGGTTACCAAGTCGGCCCAATTACAAGTTAAAATGAATATTACATAGGTCGGCTACATATACAAGTTTCAATAAATAAATATTGCTTTAGTCGGCTGCATAAACATTTCACTGATGCTCGGTGAACACTGCTGATTCTTCAGTAACCGACTGAACTCGGTAAGTACTGGGAACTCGGTAAAGACTGACTTTCCTTCACATATTCTTCAAAGACCGACTGAACTCGGTAAAGACTGCGAACTCGGTATAGACTGACTTTCCTTCACATATTCTTCAAAGACCGACTTAACTCGGTAAAGACTGCGAACTCGGTATAGCATACTGGAGTGCTAGGTAGACTCTGTAACTTGCTTCGCCGAACATTCTGAACTCGGTAGATTCTGTCTAACTGCTTTGCCGAACATTCTGAACTCGGTAGACTGATATGACATTTGTGTAACATCAAAGACAATACACAATTAAACAATTGTATCCAACAGTTCCTTCTCAATTTGTGGATAAGGCATTGGTTGTGCTTATGGGTTTACATTCACTGCTCTCTTTTGGCTTTTTGGCTTCAGCACCTCCACAACTAGAATTCCCCTTGAAAATTTTCCCTCCTTTGAGAGAGGACAGGGAACTTCCTGATGAGAGCTCAAGCTCTTGGTTTCTGACATAATTACTTCATGCAAGTATCTTTTGGTTAATATCTTTTTCATGCAGGTTTTTGACTAATGAACTGTTTGAATTTTGTGAGCGTGAGAGGCTTTGATGCAGCCTAGTTATTTTCTATGAGTTTGCTTCTACAGGTCAAATTTTATGGTTGCATGCCCTATTTAGGCTATGTGGTTCTCTCTCATTTTTTCATTGATGTCTGGACATTTGATATTTATATCTATAAAACTATGTAATGGGTGGACATTTACAAACTGATTATGTAATTGGGACATTCAGGTTATCTAAGTTTTTGCATTTTTGGGCCACAACTAGAGGTTTTCTTGTGGGTTCTTTCCTACAGGTATGCCGTTTGAACCCGTTGTAAACAAAAAGACTTTTCAATATTAAAAAAATATAGTTTAGTGGCATGTCCACTTTTATCAAAACAAAAAAAAGTAAATCTTTACATTTATTAATAAGTAGATGAAAGGGGGAATTTAATAAAATTGCTTAATGAATTTAATTAAATTAGGAAGGGGGATTAATTAAAGGATTGCTTATTTAATTAATTATCTTCAGACCATTTCTAAGTGTATACAAGCATGATTCTTGATGCATAGAAGAAAGGATTGCAAACACAGAAGCATACGAAGGAAATAAAAAAATTGAGAGGTAGGTTACAAATATGGATGATAAAAGGGGAATAGTTTCAGGTGGAATAGTGTTTGCTACAGTACCCCTGCCCTAATTAGATTCTAATCTCGGTTTGGCCTTGGTTAGTTTATGACAATATAATGTTATAGTTAGATGTTTTGATTTTTGTGCGTACCTGTTAATGTGGTTTTCACACCAATTCATATGCAAGTTTATTAGTTCTCATGTTTCATGTTATTTATCTTCGGCTAACACTTTCATTAAGTATATATATGTATGCATGTATGAATTTTGGTTGCAGGGGTTTTTAGGTACAGTACCGCATGGGTGCGAGGTTCGTCTCCGCCTGGATTTGCAGGTTTGAGTGTACCTCTTTGGTCCTTAGAATTTGGATTAGGTGGGCGTAAGACCCTCATTTGACCATAGTCGTGCTCAAGTGAGCATTGCCAGTCATCGTCAGTATTCTCTTTGGTTGGGTATGTAGGTCATCTGTCATTTGGCTTTCTTGGGTTGTGTGTTTGGTGTGTGGTTAAATTGAGTAATTAATCCTTAACATTTAATTTGATTTAATGTGTGTTTACACATTAGTATTTTTGAGAGACTAAATTAAATAGGTTCTTTTTATGCGACTTATCATTAATTAGAATTGCTCAATTCAGGTTGGTAGCAAGTTCAATTAAATGGCTAATTTCAAATAATGAATATTTTTAGTTATGCTTTTGAAATGAAAGATTTAAATTTAATTGAAATAGAATTAATTTAATCTTGTTGGCATTTTGAAATAGAAAGGTTAATATCAGTTATTTGAGAAAATCAATTTTAAATTGAAAAGAAAGTTTAATATCTTGATTTGTTGAAAATAATGAATTTGGAATTTTATTTTAAATTAAAATATTTTAAATCCACAAATAGATTTTTGGTCAAACTTTTCCCATTTACCCTAGGTTTGAAAATATTTTTGGAAGATTATTTTTGGAAAAATATTTTGGGGAAAAATATTTTTGGGAATGAAATTTTTGGGGATTTTGGAAAAGGAAGGATTTTTGGAGCTTGCAAGTTGGGGCTCTCCTTCAATCTTGCCAGGATTGTTGAATTAGGTAGGTCTCTGGTTTATTTCCTTTGCTTCTTTGTTTCAAAGAAATTGTTTTAGATTTTGAAGAAATCTGTTTGTGAAGATTAAAAATCTCATCTATTAGGGAAAAATGAAATAGTTGGAATTATATCTCCAATCCAAGCCCTCCTTGTCTTCTTTTCCATCTCAAGTTTAGATTTTGGTTGCTCAAGTTGTTTTAAAATAAAAAAGAAATGGGTTGGTTGTTTACATTAAAAATTTGATAGAATTCCAAATAAATGCTTTCAAATTCAGGCTTAAATCAAAGAAATTTGTTTGTGCTTGGATAAATGGGTGTTAATCTATTTTATTTTACCAATATGGTGTTTGTTTTAGAGAAATTTTCCCTTTCATGTTACTACTTATTATAGTTGCCTTTAGTTTTATATCCAAAGTCATTCTATATACTCTAGTCGGTTACTACTACCGAATCATTCAGTCGGTATGCACAAAACAGTCGATTAAAGAAGAAAGTATTCACAAAGCCCAGTATACACCGAGTTGTCTACCGAGTATCATTCCATGTCTACCGAGCAGAAATAATGATACACCGAGTTGATATACACCGAGTGAAATGTGTTACCAGATTCATTGAATCTAGACACACATGGGAAAACATGTTACAAGATCAAGGAACATAGAACCGTTATCACATTGGAAATTGCACTTAAAGATTGTGTATGATTTTGAGGTCATCTAACCAATGAAATATTTTGTATAGTTATTCTTTCGATAAATCATGTTTGTAAGATCGAAGCAATGAATCAGGTCACCAACATAAGAGATTTATTTATTTAGCATGGATTAAGGATAAAAATATGACAGAGAGAGATATAGAGGTGTATGAAGTAAGACATGTATGATACATAAGAAAGCACTAAGTGTTATGACTATTACAGAGACACAGAGGTTACCAAGAAGGATTTCAGAGAACAGTCAAAGAATAGAGTAAACATAAGGGTTTGCTGAGTTATTCTATGGGTTACTAAGGTATGGTATAAGCAAGGTAATCTTATTTTGAGCACATAGAATCTGCTATAACATTCCAGATGTAAAGTTACAGATATTTGTAAAGATTTTATTGAAATATTTTGAAGTTGTAAGAGAAACCTTTAACAGGCTAAAAGACTCTAACAAAGTCTATAAATTGTAAAACCTCTAACCAAGTGCATCATTTAGTTTAAGTGTTGTAAAATCCTTTAGCAAGGTAGATCTAACAAATCTTGATACTCCTAACAGGGTACGCTATCAGAAATAGCTGAACATGTAGCTCTAACCAAGCACTCTTTATTATTGCAGTAGTGAAGTTGTGGGTGCCATCCCCACTGCAGTTTTTCTCTCTAACCAAGAGTTTCTACGTAACCAAAATATATGAGTTATGGAGTGAATCATGTATGATTTTTATTTAGTTGTTTTAGCTTTATGTTATGTTGCAGCAGTTTTTGGTTTATGCATAACAGTAAAGATATTGTTGATAAAAGCATTTGAAGTACTGATTCACCCCTCCCCTCTCAGTACATTAGCTTTCCATATTGGGCCTAACAATTGGTATCAGAGCTTGAATCTTGGAAAAAGGTTTAACAACCTAAAGAGAAAGATCTTATCAATGGAAGGCTATAAACAATCTCAGAGAATTGTGTATCCACAAGAAGAGTTGGATCATGCTAATCAAGTTTTTGTAGACATGCAAATACAAATGCAAAAATCATTGAAAGTTAGAAGGAGATTATCTATTGATTTGTAGGACTCTCAAGAGTTAGTGGAACAAATTGAAACATCATCTGAGAATAGTATATCTGAAGAGACTGAAGAAATGACTAGAGTATTGAAAGAAAATAACAAAGCACTGGCTGTTCAACTAAAAGCAATGAAAAGAGGACATGAACATTTTAGCACACAGATGACTAAGAATCTTGATGCATTGAGGATAGCTAAGGATAAAGTAAGAGATCTAGAAAGAGAAAAACAACAGCTTGAAGCATTAGTATCTAAAAAGAATGATGAAATCATAAGGTTGACTGGGATTCAACAAAATCTGTCAGATCAACTAGGCTATGGACATCATGAAGCAAATTTGAAAGATGATGAGAATCAAGCATTGAAACTTGAAATATCAAGGTTGACCAATTAACTTGAAACAGAAAAGAAATCCAAGGAAACACTGAAAAAGAGCTATGAAGCATGAAAGATGTTGGATGAGCAATTGAATACAAGAAGACCCAACAAAGAAGCAGGACTCGGTTACAAAGGAAAAGACTCTATCGAGAAGGGAATTCATACAACCGAGAGAGGAGAATCATCAAAGCAAGATGGAAACAAGAAGCACATCAAAAGAAAGAAGCCTATTTGCAACTACTATGGAAATCAAGGTTATACTGCTAACATGTGCCAAATCAGGAAAGGTAAGCAACCGAATGTCACTAAGTCTAATGGTTATTGTTACAACTGCAATAAATATGGTCACACATTTAACTAATGTAGAAAAAAGTCTATTAAAAATTATTAGAAGGCAAAATTCAAAGGGTTTTGTAAAAATTGTAATAGATATGGACATAGTATCGAGAAGTGTTGGCTTAAGCAAAAGAACTATATGTGGTCTGCACACCGAGCAAATGCTAAAGGTTACTGAACTCACACAGATCCTTATCGACAATATTCTGCAGTACCATGGGATTACAATACAAGGATATGGTGTGAATGTTGTGGAAGATATGGACATACAAGTGCCAACTGTTTTAAAAGGTTTAGAATGAACAACCAAAGATCATGGAGAAATCCTGGTATGGCATGTTTTCATTGTCACAAAGTTGGACACTTGGCTAGAGATTGCAGAGATCAACCTAGAGGAGACACTGCGGAAATAAAGGAAAAACTACAAATGATTTGGGAAAAGAAGGAAATTGTGTCAAATGAAGAAAGCACCTTACCTACCGAGTTAGGTGCACCTATTCCAAATTAATCGGTAAAGGTATGAAGGGACTACATTATCTCAAAGGTCAAATATTAATAGTTCCTATTTTATTATGTACTTAATTCAAAATCTACATAATTAAGATGTATTAGTAAGTTTGAAATTCTATCAAAGTCTTTTGGAGCACTATACAGGAAGACTGTCAAGTCGGTGAATACAAGAAGCTTGTCAAGTCGGTAAATGAAGAAAGTCTGGTTACTTGGTTAAAGCACAAAAAGGAAAGAAAGTTTAGTGGAACCGAGTGCATTTAATGTTTTTGACCTAACCTGCACGGAGCCTGATAAGATATATTTTGTACTTAAAGCATTTACGCGGTCATTTTTCACTCACCAAGTTTTCAAGAAAGTAGAGCAAAGAAAATCAAAGGCGATCAAACCTCCTCCAAAGCAAAATTCAAGGTATTTACATCAATCTCAATGCATTGTTAAGCTGGTTTATCGATCATATCAAGTTGTTATTATCTACTAAGTGTGAAGCGTCTATCATTTGAAAATCTTCAAACCCTAAGGATCTTTTGTTAATTTTTATCTGAAATCTGCAATGGCACCTAAGATCCAAGATCCCGTTGTTGTTGAGAACATCGAAAAGCCCTCACTAAAATACTCTTTAACCCCCAAAATTGCATCTGAACCAGATGACAAAACTGCATTCTCACTCATTTCGGATAGAGTTTTATTAGTCGAGGATGTGAGAATTTTTACCAAATGTCGAGTTGAAGAACTAGGTCACGTTGAAATAAAAGACACATATGATGAATTGTGCACCGATGGTAAAATGGATAGCAAGTATGAGCACATTAAGATCAAGGGATTGACTGAAGCCCTAACCTATCCTCGTGTATTCAAACCCCAGTGGGTCAAGTTTGTTCTGAGCAGATTTCATGATGACTTCATGTGGATAGAAGAGCAATCGTTTAAGATCACTAAGGAAATCATTCATTTGTTCACCGGTTACCCTATTTATGATCATGCCCGAGCTCAGAAAATGATATCACAGAAGGAATTGATCAGTTTAATCAGAGTAGAATCTGATTGCAGGGGATTGAAATTGAACAATGTCACTGATGCAGAGCTAAAGTTTGCCATTACGGTAATAGGTTACTATTTCTTCCAATCGGCAAGGGAAAATAGTGTACCCTATGCAGTAGTAGACTTAGCATATAAAATTGTGAAGAAAGCCATGAAAATTGATTTATGTGAGGTATTGTTGAAAAACCTATTTGAGAATCTCAATACCATAAGGAAGCCAAAGAAGAACAATTCGGCCAATACACTAAAGTTTGGATCACTGTTAATATGCATGTTTTTCTATTTTGAAAAATTCTTTCCATCAGTTGGTAAAATTGTTTGGGAGCTACACCGACCAATCACCCATCAAATCAATGACTTCATCAAGAAGCTAGGTGATAATTTTAATGATATTATGGATGATTATTTCAGCAAGTTTCAGGAAAGGATGCATAACATGTACCGGATTCCACCCAAGCTAGTGGAGAAATACAAGGATGACATATGTTTTGAAGTGGACACTGATTACTATTATGTGAATGTTGTGGAACCAAGAGATCAATCTTTGCCACCTATGGGTTACGAGATTGATTTTGACATCACACAATAGCAGATAGATGCATTTTTTACATTACCAAGGCATGCTACCCAGCTGAGGTATGGAACATATGAAGAAGTGAAGGAAAAAGTAAAAATGAGCATTGTAGTACCCAAAGCTACAAGGAAGGCAATAAAGATGATAAAGGCATTAATGGAGAAATTTGGAGAAGATTATTCCTCCACACCTACTAAGGGAACTATAGTAATCACCAAAGAGGAATCTGAAGCCCAAGAGGCAGCTATAACACCGAGCACCGAATTGCCTAAGGGAAAAGTGTTGAAAAGAAAGAAACAGGATACATCAAAGGTATCATTGACTCCTCCTGCAAAGCGACCTAACACAAGAGCATTTGTAGCATCACCGAGTAAGAAAACAAAGAGTGTTGCCACACCAAAGGTAACAAAAACTTACAAGAAATCTACTCGAAGACTCATTCTGGCAAAAGAGTCTAGTGACACCGAATCTGAAGATGCAAGTAAATTTCAGATTAAGAGCAAGAAGATAAATGTACATAGTGTTGAAAATTTCTATGCTAATCTGAAGAAATATGGTGGATTAGGATCATTTAGATATGTAAAATATGAATCTAGATCTGATGATGAAAAGAGACAAATAGAAGAAGTAGTCATCTGTACACTATTGAAATTTCGATTGGTCCCATTGGAAGTATGTAAATCTCTTCCAAATGAATTATATTTGCATATTGACAATAGGTGGAAGTATGTAATGGACCTAGAGAAACAAATGAGAGAAAGAAGTCTGGTACATCTTTTCCCAGACATGTCGGTAGATGAGATCACCGAACATCTCAAAAACTGCCACACAAAATTCCTAGTCAAGCAAAGGGCCTTGAAATTGATGAATGGCCTTTACTTGGATGTAGAGAATGAGACAAAAGAAAAATGGCAGGAAATCTTTAGAATCAAGAATGCTGGTGAGCAAGCTAAAGTTGAAATAGTTGATGTCACCGAGAAAGATCCTGATATCACGTAGCAAGACCTTGCTGACACCATACAAGTAGATGAAGATATCATGGATATAGAGGCACTGGAACAGGAAATGATAGAAGGGAATGCTTATGCCTAACTTGTATCCAGTGAATCAGTTTTGGAACAAGTTTAGCCCTATCCTCTGGTCAATCAACCTATTTCAACTGAGGTCCCTAAGGATATGAAGCAAGGCACATAAGGTCACAAGTCTATAGCAGGAGAAGGTACTTCTCAAGAACAGACCTCTCATGCTCCATCTAGCACTGAAAATGTTACAACCGAGACACCAAGCTCAAAGACACCAAAGGACACTATAGAGGCTAAAGAAACCAGCCAAAGTATTGCCTCTACCAAGCAACCTACTGAGGGTCAACAAGCCTCACAAGCCATTATTTTAGTCCAACTGATGAAAGGTAAAGAAAAGAAGATGAAAAAGCATAGTTTCAAATTATATTTGTCAAAACCAATAGTGTTGCCCAATGTTGATATATCCAAATTAAAGGGGCAAGCACTCATTGAATTCAGTGAACTATGCAAAGCCAAAGCTGAACACGAGAAGCAAATGGCTATTCAAAAGAAAAATAAAGTACTTCAGAAGGTGAAATCACTCTTAACCGATATGCTACTTGAAGCTAAAGTAACCAAAGGTCCAGCCATCCACATTCAACTGGATGAACTCCTAACCAAGATAGAGACATTTGGAGTAGATGCATCTGAATATTTGAGCAAGTTAAAAGACAAGGAGCTCACTGCAAAAATGATTGAAGAGGTACAAAAAGCTATTGCTATTGGAAAAGTTAAACTTGTCAAATTTATTGTTGAGTTGACCCCTCAACTCAAGCAAATTCTTTATTTATTTCAAAAACTCTATACATTCTCTTTATTTATTAAAGATATCAAGAATAAAATAGAAGCAATTGAGAAAGAGAACACCGATCTCTCTAATAAGTTGACCACTGAGCCACATTCCATTTAGAATTTTTATACCAAGCTACAACAACTCATGGCTCAACAATTGGAACTTGGGAATGAAGAACATAAAATAAGGATGGACATAATGACACTTCAAACATTATTCCTTCCTCATCTTTCCTCTGTCCAAGGATAGATCAACAAAGCTACCTCCCTATCCACTCAACAAGAGGGATGCACCTTAGATGGACTCATTTCACTATTAGCTGACATTACAACATAGAATTCACTTATGGATAGTGTTAAGGATGCCCTCTCTGCTGCTCTCACTGATGCCCGAATAAAGTACAATTGCCACCACTGAATGGTAACTAAGTTTTGATGTTTGTCAAAAAGGGAGAGTGAGTATCTATCAAAGTATATAAGGGAATGTAGTATACAGGGGGAGTATACCGAGCAAAACAGAGTATTCTAATACAGAGTCAATTTTGACAGGGAACAGAGAACAGAGCAGTGAACCGAGCAGTTATCGCAGAACATTGATCACCGAGCATGCAAACTCAGAGTTTTGTATAGTATAGTGATAAGGGGAGTATATCTGAATATACTATTTCATTGACTAATGTATATACTGTCTGTTTAGTCAAATTTTGTAAGCATATAGATTTTTTGAGTTATGACTTTGAAAGTAGTTTTGTCAAACATCTCAGCTAATGTCAAAAGGGGAGATTGTTACTACTTATTATAGTTGTCATTAGTTTTATATCCAAAGTCATTCTATATACTCTAGTTGGTTATTACTACCAAATCATTCAGTTGGTATACACAGAACAATCGCTTAAAGAAGAAAGTATTCACAGAGCCCAATATACACCAAGCTATGTACCGAGTATCATTCCATGTCTACCGAGCAGAAATAATGATACACCGAGTTGATATACACCGAGTGAAACGTGTTACCAGATTCATTGAATCTAGACACACATGGGAAAACATGTTACAAGATCGAGGAACATAGAACCGTTATCACATTGGAAATTGCACTTAAAGATTGTGTATGATTTTGAGGTCATCTGACCAATGAAATATTTTGTATAGTTATTCTTTCGATAAATCATGTTTGTAAGATCGAAGCAATGAATCAGGTCACCAACATAAGAGATCTATTTATTCAGCATGGATTAAGGATAAAAATATGATAGAGAGAGAGATATAGAGGTGTATGAAGCAAGACATGTGTGATACATAAGAAAGCACTAAGTGTTATGACTGTTACAGAGACACAGAGGTCATCGAGAAGGATTTCAGAGAACAGTCAAAGAACAGAGTAAAAGGAAGGGTTTATTAGAGTTATTCTATGGGTTACTAAGGTATTCTATAAGCAAGGTAATCTTATTTTGAGCACATAGAATCTGCTATAACATTCCAGATGTAAAGTTGCAGATATTTGTAAAGATTTTATTGAAATATTTTGAAGTTGTAAGAGAAACCTTTAACAAGGTAAAAAACTCTAACAATGTCTATAAATTGTAAAGCCTCTAACTAGGTGCAGCATTTAGTTTAAGTGTCGTAAAATCCTTTAGCAAGGTAGATCTAATAGATCTTGATACTCCTAACAGGGTAAGCTATCAGAAATAGCTAAACATGTAGCTCTAACTGAGCACTCTTTATTATTGCAGTAGTGAAGTTGTGGGTGCCATCCCCACCGCAGTTTTTCTCTCTAACCAAGAGTTTTTGCGTAACCAAAATATATGAGTTATGGAGTGAATCATGTATGATTGTTATTTATTTGTTTTAGCTTTATGTTATGTTGCAGCAGTTTTTGGTTTATGCATAATAGTAAAGACATTGTTGATAAAAGGATTTGAAGTACTGATTCACCCCTCCCCTCTCAGTACATTAGCTTTCCATATTGGGCCTAACATTTCCTGGATCTGGGTTTTCTGGAAATGTAAATTTTAGAAAACTCATAGTTTTCTGGAAAATTATTTTTTAAGTCTCTATTGAGACTGGTTTTTGACTGTGTATTTTATTGTTTTAACAGGTAAAAAATAAATAAATTAAAAATAAATAAAATAAATAAATAGCAAACCCCACATGGCAAGGAAAACCCCCACCACTTGGGGAGGTAGCATGCTACCAAGGGTAGCCCCTGCTACCAATTGGTAGCAGCGCTACCAGTGCTACCAATGGTAGCGTGAGCTACCAAGGGGGCCCACATGGAGGTCCATGTGGGTACCCCCCCCCTTTTTCTTTTTTGGAAATTGTAATTTTTTTTAATATAATTTTTTATTGCAAAAAAAAATATATATAATAATTTAATATTATAATAAATGTTAATTTTAATAAAGTTTTAATTATGATTAATTTGTTATTAATTATTTGTATAATGGAAAATATACATTAATAAATATTCAAATTTTATTTTATTATTAATGCATATTTTTCTAATTAAATACTTGATTTGTTAATTTTGTTATTAATTATTAATTTGTTATATTTTATTAATCGCGGATTAATAAATATATATTAATTAATAGTTAATTTTGGTATTTTTCTATATGTGCATAAGGAAGTAATTTGTGGATTTGGGAAATGCTTGCCTATTTTTGGTTCCTTTAAATGTATGTATCCTTAATTGGAAAAGTAATGGCAAGACTTTAAATTTTGCCTATGCGAATTTAAATTTTGTATTTGGTTTTGCTTAAGTAATGGCAAGACTTTGATTTGTTGATTGGACCTTGTCGTATGGTTGGTTTGGGGTACTTGTTTCTATCCTCGGTCTTGAGTTTGACTATTGTTTTGTGGTGGTGGTGTAATTGGTCATATCCTTTATGCGGGTGTCGAGTGTTGATTTATGGTTGACCATAGCTGGTCAGGTCTCTAGTTAGAGTATCGTCAGTCAGTGCACCTTGTATGATTTCATGTTTGTCCAAATGGTTGTTCCCTCCATTCTGAACTCATTTACTTGACCATGTGTAATCCTAGGTTTAAGAGTTCGTTGAGTATGGTCTAGTGATGTATGGGAAAGTGGCTTTCGATTGGGGGCTGTGCCCAAAGTGGTTGTTGGGTAACCCATCGAAAGTGTGTCTAATAAGTGATAACCTAATAGAATATTAGAGAGTTAGTTAATGAATTACTAAGTAAGATAATTGTGCCTCACACATGGGATCTATGCTAACACAGACTCGACATGCTGTGAGAAGGCCTGAAATGGAAAACCATCATTCTTGTCTTCACGAAAGGATATGTGGGTCCACATGAGGCTTGGTTGGGTCGAAGGTTCAAATTAGGTTGCTAGGGTAACCCAATGGACGGGGCCGGAACCTATGAAGACCTGCCATGGTAACCATACTAGGTTGTGTGATGACACTTGTCCCCTATGTTTGCTAGTGTGTTATGTTGTCTTGATAGGAGCACTTTTGTGGAGTTGTCATGTTGCTTATGCCCTTGTGAGAACCTAATATTATGTTAGACCTTGGGTTGCGAAGACTTAGTTTCATAGACACTCTAGTGGACCTTTGTATTTACTTCTATTATGTTCAGTTGGATCCTTTCCTATTCAGGGATCATTCATGTATTTATTTGACTAATGTGGTCATTTGTATATTGGTTATGGTTTCCTTGATGGCAGGATTGTAAATGAAGCGACCTTATGTATTCTTCCCTTTTATTTAATGATCAGAGGGGTCTTACAGTTGAGAAGACCCAGAGATGGTGCCCTTTAGGGGTGAACTCCGATATCAATTTGGTGTTATGTGATGCTTATGTCCTTATGTTCCTTTTTAGTTTTAGCATGTATGGATGACATTATGTTAGAATGTATAAAGTGGATAAGATGAAATTAATTGTAAATACACATATGCAGTTGTCTTTTTAATGCAGTAAACTGGATCATGAAAGAATGTAGATTAAAATAATGGAATACATTCAGTTATTGATAATGAAATTAAAGTATGCATGGAAAGTCTTCATTAGTTTATGATGATATTTAAGTGTGTTATAAATTAGATGCATGACTTAAGTTTTAATGAAAGTTTAAACATAATGGTTGGTTAAATTTTAATGGACGAACCTTATCATGTGATCTATATTTTTGTCTTACTGAAAGAAAATTATCCTTTGTTTAAGTATTATCTTGTCATTAAGTTTATCTACTTAATTGGATTAATCAGCATGAGTTAAGTTAAATGTGGAATTAAGTAATCACGCTGGGAAACTCTTTAGGTGTTAGTTCAAGTATTCCACTATGTAATCTGTACTTTGATATCTCATTGTATCATTGTGTGGTGTTTAATATGCGAATAGTTGTTATGTGAAACTACTTTGTTTGTAAAAGAAGTATAAAAAGGGAACATGTTATAGTAGCTTCGAGAGTGTATTAATGTGTTCCATGAAAGATTGTTTTATGTGTTTCATTAAACCAATTTGATTGAGGACCTATTTTACAATGCTCCATTGAACTTGCTTTTGGATATATGTAATTGTCTTATTATGATTAGAAAGTGCAAATAAAAATCTTATTTGATTTGCATGCATTAATATGTATTATTTGGTTGATATCTCCTCATTTACCTTCTTATCGTAGTTTGATTTTCTATGATAGGTTGCAGATCATGATATGTTTTTTCATTGAATTAAGAATAATGAGTGTTCTCAAGAGGTCTTGTATTATCGAAGAATTGTCTGTCTTGATTTCTTGTTCGGAAAACTAGAACATTTTGTTGCAACCATAATAATTGGAAATGTCATGTTAGGTCGATTGATACTCTTCTAAAATGGTAGTGAAATGAAAACTGTGCAATTAAAATGATGGGCTTATAGTGAGAAATTTTATATTGTAGTGTGACCTTGTTGATCTTGTGTCTATGTAGGAAATAGTTTGGTTATCAAACTCTCTTTCCCTTCACTTTGCTTGGATTATAAGATGTTTATAAATGCTACTAAGAATGCATTGATTTAAATAAAATGTTTATAAAACATGTGAAATTGTACTGTTGCATTTTGGCTTCATATTGAAAGATGAAAGACTTTCTCTTTGAAGAAAGAAATTTGCATAGTTAGTAATATGAATACGAATGCTTAGTGGAATTAGAGAAAGATATAGGAATGATGTTATTTCCTTATGTAATTTTGAATTGATAAGAATTTTAGTACCTGTATCTAGAATAAACTTTATTCAGTTATTCATGTGGAAAGCATAATTAAAACCTTCTAGAGTAGATGATAGCGTACTGAAAGGTACTCCCTATAAATGTGAATAAACCAATACTGGTGTATTCATGTGTATTGTAAGAAACCAATGCTTATTATATGTGCCAATGGGTTGGTGAAGTAATCAACCATGGAGGATATGTTGCTTATGAGTATGCAAAACCATACTATTTATGTGATGTTGCTTATTTGTTTCCCTACTGAGTACCAAACCCCGAGTTGTTGGTAATTCAGTATGTTAAGGGGTAGTATTTGAAGTCACCATTCCTTGAATAGTATGGATCGACGTACGAGTAATGTCGATGCGAAGCGACTTTAGCTTCTCTATTTCAAGGAATGATATAGTTATACAATAAAACTGTATCAAAGGTGTACTCAATACTTTCCCTTTTGATGAATCTATTTGTAGGTTTATGTGTGACAGCCTGTTCCTCTCTTTTATTTGAGCATATTGATGGCAGTTCTTGAGCATTGTGGTGGTGTATTTTGGAGGATCCTTTGCCTTGTCTTCATGAAAGGTAGGTTTTCCACATGAGCTACCAATTAGTAGGTGTTGGTGGACATGTGGGTGGACCTTAGTCATGTATACCTCTGACTTATGATGAGTATCCTTATAGATACATAACTATGTGGGATGTGACCTGCACATGCCTTTTTTTTGCGAGGTACACTACCATGTGGGATACATCCATTGCATGTCTTCTCTGCTTGGAGTATTGCCATGTCACGTGATGACGTGATGCGGGGTGATGTCGAGGTGCACACTACCATGACATGTGGATGTATGACTAGGCCGCACCACATGATGAGCTACTGCAACAACTTTACAATTGTTCCTTCCTCCCTCATTGGTGGCTAGATGCTAGTCACATAGTGATGTTATATGCAGTTGTGATATTCTTATTTATTTCTTTGTGGATCAGCAATTTATTCTACTTTGACTTTGAAGGTTTAGCCACGATCTTGTGATCTTTTGCTTACTTGATTTGGTGTTGCAAATTCTAGATTATTTTCTTGCCTTACTATTGGAATTGATGATTTATTATCTTTTTTCATCTGTACTTTGGTGGCTAAATTGGCTTATCCTTATTGTTTTCGTATGTTGGTCTTGAGTTGAAATGTGAAATTCCTCTCCAACGATGTATGACATAGTCTTGGTAGAGTTTGTACGAGGAAGTAGACGTAGGGAACCCTGAGGATGGGGGGTATGTGAGGCTATGATGCAGCTAGGATCCACTAGCTACCTATGTGTGATGACTATCTCTTGGAGGCTAACCACCTTACTCAACACAAGATGTTCACAAAGGTCCTGTATGGAAGGTAGCACCGCTATGGTGTGTGTGTGCCCTAGCACCATCAAGCCTTTGAGTGAGATATTGGATATTTATGATCATATTATTGTTTTGAGATCAGACATAAAGATGTTGATCATGCATGTTATCTTTGACCAAGCATTATACATGCTCACATGTGGCCTTTTGAGTTGTGCATTTTAGTTATGTGGATGGTTATTATGTGTATCATGGAGTAAATTGTGTTAACTTGTCACTATGTTATGGGACATAGTCATTGGAAAGGTTTTTATATGCCTGGGAAGTGTAAACAATTGAGCTATCTATGTTGCTCTTATTTCTAGAATGTTAACTTGGTTGTAGAAATTGATATTTTAAGCTAGTTCTATGTGATGAAGTTTTATGAAAAAGATGTATTGTTAAAGGAAATTGATCATGATGGCATGTTTTCTTGTCATATTGATAGATGAGTATGATAATTGTTGGTTACCTCTTTGTAATGCATTAACTTAGTGTAATGGAAGGGAGAAAATTCTTGTTTCTCTGCTATGATTATAGATAGTTCCTAGAATATTTTAAGAAATGTATGGATTTAGATGTATCTTGCCAATGGATAATGGCATTCGTAAAGGATTTAGCAATAATGTTTTATTTATTTATGGAAAGATTCCTATGTGCAATTTCATGTTTGTTGAATGAGTTTCAGGGCTAATGCGTGCGACATGTTCTTTGTCTAGCCGTACAACTTCCAGGAGTAAGTCAGAACCTAAGGAGGAAAATGTAGTACCCCTGCCCTAATCAGATTCTAATCTCAGTTTGACCTTGGTTAGTTTATCATAATATAATGTTATAGTTAGATGTTTTGATTTTTTTGCATACCTGTTAATGTGGTTTTCGCAACAATTCTTATGCAAGTTTATTAGTTCTCCTATTTCAAATTATTTATCTTAGGCTAACACTTTCATTAAGTATATATATGTATGCATGTATGACTTTTGGTTTTAGGAGTTTTCAGGTACAGTGCCGCATGGGTGCGAGGTTCGTCTCCGCCTGGATTTGCAGGTTTGAGTGTACCTCTTTGGTCCTTAGAATTTGGATTAGGTGGTCGTAAGACCCTCATTTGACCATAGTCATGCTCAAGTGAGCATCATTAGTCATCGTCGGTATTCCCTTTTGTTGGGTATACAGGTCATCTATCGGTTGGCTTTCTTGGGTTGCATGTTTGGTGTGTGGTTAAATTGAGTAATTAATCCTTAATATTTAATTTGATTTAATGTGTGTTTACACATTAGTATTTTTTGGCAAATCAATTAAATAGGTTCCTATTATGCGACTTATCGTTAATTAGAATTGCTCAATTCAGGTTGGCAGCAAGTTCAATTAAATGGCTAATTTTAAATAATGAATATTTTCAGTTATGCTTTTGAAATGAAAGATTTAAATTATATTGAAATAGAATTAATTTAATCTTGTTGGCATTTTGAAATAGAAAGGTTAATTTCAGTTATTTGAGAAAATCAATTTTAAATTGAAAAGAAAGTTTAATATCTTGGTTTGTTGAAAAGAATGAATTTGCAGATTTTATTTTAAATAAAAATATTTTAAATCCAAAAATAGTTTTTTGGTCAAACTTTTCCCATTTAACCTAGGTTTGAAAATATTTTTGGAGGATTATTTTTGGAAAAATATTTTGGAGCTTGCAGGTTGGGGCTCTCCTTCCATCTTGCCAGGATTGTTGAATCAGGTAGGTCTCTAGTTTATTTCCTTGGCTTCTTTGTTTTAAAGAAATTGTTTTGGATTTTGAAGAAATATGTTTTTGAAGATTAAAATTCTCATCTATTTGGGGAAAATGAAATAGTTGAAATTATATCTCCAATTCAAGCCCTCTTTGTCTTCTTTTCCATCTCAAGTTTAGATTTTGGTTGCTCGGGTTGTTTTAAAATCAAAAAGAAATTGGGTTGGCTGTTTACAATAAAAATTTGTTAAAATTCCAAATAAATGCTTTCAAATTTAGGCTTAAATAAGAGAAATTTGTTTATGCTTGGATAAATGGGTGTTAATCTATTTTATTTTGCCAATATGGTGTTTGTTTTAGAGAAATTTTCCCTTTCCTGGATCTCGATTTTCTGGAAATGTAAATTTTAGAAAACTGATAGTTTTCTGGAAAATTATTTTTAAGTCTCTATTGAGACTGGTTTTTGACTGTGTATTTTATTGTTTTAACAGTTAAAAAATAAATAAATTGAAAAAAATAAATAGAAAACTGCATGTGGCAGGGAAAACCCCCACCACGTGGGGAGGTAGCACACTACCAAGGGTAGCGACTGGTACCAATTGGTAGTAGCACTACCAATGGTAGTGGACTGCTACCAATGCTAGCGGACTACTACCATTTGGTAGCAACACTACCAATGGTAGCGTCAGCTACCAAGGGGGCCCATGTGGGTAAACGCCCCCCCCCCCCCCCCCCCCCCTTTTCTCTTTTAGAAATTATAATTTTTTTTAATATATTTTTTTATTGCAAAAAAATATATATAATAATTTAATATTATAATAAATGTTAATTTTAGTAAAGTTTTAATTATGATTAATTTGGTCATTAAGTAATAATTTATGATTAATGTGTTATTAATTATTTGTATAATGGAAAATATGCATTAATTAATATTCAAATTCTATTTTATTATTAATGCATATTTTCCTAATTAAATACTTGATTTGTTAATTTTGTTATTAATTATTAATTTGTTATATTTTATTAATCGTGGATTAATAATATATATTAATTAATAGTTAATTTTGATATTTTTCTATATGTGCATAAGGAATTAATTTGTGGATTTGGGAAATCCTTGCCTATTTTTGGTTCCTTTAAATGTATGTATCCTTAATCGAAAAAGTGTAACATGGTTCTGGAAAGATGAACTTGGAGAAATTATTTTCGAACCAGTATGACAATGATGTTTTATTTGAAGATTAAATATCACATTTAGTCGGTTAATGTTTATTTAATTATATTCATGTGAACTTGGTTTAAAAACTCATAATGATGTATTTATGTTATGTTTTGATGCAAACTAACCTAGTGAGTTAGAAAACCAAGAATGATCTATAGCTAGATGAGGTAGATAACTGCAATCAACTTAGGTCATTTAGAAATCTTGATCGACTTTTAATGTTTAAATCAATATGGAAAAAGATTGTCTCTACTGGTTATTGCCTATGCAAGTTTAAATTTTTGTATTCGCTTTTGCTTAAGTAATGGCAAGATTTTAATTTGTTGATTGGACCCTGTCGTATGGTTGATTTGGGGTACCTATTTCTGTCCTCAGTCTCGAGTATGACTGTTGTTTTGTGGTGGTGTTTTAATTCAAATTATCCTTTATGCAGGTGTCGAGTGTTGATTTATGGTTGACCATAGCTGGTCAGGTCTCTAGTTAGAGTACCGTCAATCAGTGCACCTCATATGAAGTCGCGCTTGTCCAAATGGTTGTACCCTCCATTTTGAACTTCGTTTGCTTGACCATGTGTATTCATGGGTTTAAGAGTTCATTGAGTAGGGTCTAGCGATGTATGGGAAAATGACTTTCGATTGGGGGCTGCACCCAAAGTGGTTGTTGGGTAACCCATCAAAAGTGTGTCTAATAAGTGATAACCTAATAGCATATTAGAGAGTTAGTTAATGATTCACTAAGTATGATAAATGTGGCTCACACATGGGATGAGTGCTAACACAGACTCGACATGTTGTGAGAAGGCCTGAATGGCAAACCATCATTCTTGCCTTCACAAAAGGATATGTGGGTCCACATGAGGCTTGGATGGGCCACAGGTTCGGATTAGGTTGCTAGGGTAACCTAGTGGATGGGGCCAAAACCTATGAAGAGTTACCATGGTAACCATACCAGGTTATGTGATGACACTTGTCCCCTATGTTTGCTAGTGTGTTGTTGTGTTGTCTTGATAGGAGTACTTTTGTGGAGTCATCATGTTGGTTATTCCCTTGTGAGAACCTGATATCATGTTAGACCTTGGGTTGCGAAGACTTAGTTTCGTAGATGCTCTAGTGGACCTTTGTATTTACTTCTGTTATGTTCAGTTGGATCCTTTCCTATTCAGTGATCATTCATGTATTTATTTGACCGATGTGGTCGTTCGTATATTGGTTATGTTTGCCTTGATGGCAAGATTGTAAATGAAGTGACCTTATGTATTCTTCCCTTTCATTTAATGATCAGAGGGGTCTTGCAATTGTGTAGACTCGGAGATGTAGCCCTTTAGGCGTGAACTCCAATATCAATTTGGTGTTATGTGATGCTTATGTCCTTATGTTCCTTTTTAGTTTTAGCATGTATGGATGGCATTATGTTAGAATGTATAAAGTGGATAAGATGAAATTAATTGTAAATGCATGTATGTAGTTGTCTTTTTAATGTAGTAAACTGGATCATGAAAGAATGTAGATTAAAATAATGGAATATATTCAGTTATTGATAATGAAATTAAAGTATGCATGGAAAGTCTTCATTAGTTTATGATGATATTTAAGTGTGTTATAAATTAGATGCATGACTTAAGTTTTAATGAAATTTTAAACATAATGGTTGGTTAAATTTTAATGGATGAACCTTATCATGCGATCTATATTTTTGTCTTACTGAAAGAAAATTATCCTTTCTTTAAGTATTATCTTGTTATTAATTTTATCAACTTAATTGGATTAATCAGCATGACTTACGTTAAATGTGGAATTAAGTAATCACATTGGGAAACGCTTTAGGTGTTAGTTGAAGTATTCTGCTATTTAATATGTTCTTTGATATCTCATTGTATCATTGCGTGGTGTTTAACTTTCAAAAAAGAATTATGTGCACTCCATTCGTGTGTTTTAGCTTTATCCCTTTGGGGTTTCCTGGTAGGGCATTACATTTGCGATTGAATGCACTTAAAGAATTATTTTCTCAAAAAGAGAGATCTAGAGCAAGAAATACTTTCCACCAAGCATAACAGTCTCTCTTCACTGATAGCTACATGATAAATGAGTCATGTTAAAGACAAAGAATTGTGTGTGACAATTGATTTTTATATTTTATTTCAGTCTTGAAATGTGTTTTACATCAAAGAGATGTACATAAAGTTACAAAACACTCAACAAGAGGGAATTTTCTATTTTTGAACAAAGAGAAAATTTAGGCCAAAGTCAAGTGCCCAAAAGAGAAAATTTCAGACAAATTCAAAGGGCAAGAATGGAGAAAGTGATAAGTCTTTTTCACAACAAGTGTGTGAGAAAACAAGTCTGAATTTGTTTTGCACGCATGAAGGGAAAAATGTGTGAATGCAAAATTGTTCTTCTAGATTTTCTAGGTGTCACCAAGAGATTCGGGGATGTAGATTAAAGGCAAAATTGGAGAGAAGAGAATGCATATTTTAAATTCTAAAATTCAATAAGGAGAAGGCCATGTGTTAATATAGAACTCATTCTAGGGTTTCTCTAGGGTTTTATTCTTGGTGTACTTAGCTTTCTTTTCTTGTCATTTTTGTAGAGTCTAATGTAATTTTCAAAATATTTTGAAAGCAAGGATTCCATTTATAGTCCCAATTAGGAGTAAGAGTTATTTTTTTCAACTAGCTTCAAATAGTTTCTAATCAGAATGCAAGTAGGTTAAGTGTTTGCTACAGTCGTCACCTTTATGAATGATCATTATTTCATAGAATGAATGATCAAGGATATTTTGTTTTGTCCCAACAAGTCCCAGTGTTTGTCTTTTTTTTTCTTCTCTTCGAGGAAGAGATTAAACTTCTTTCAATATTGTAAAGAAATAGTGAAATGTGCATTGTAGGATTTACAAGAATGATTGTAATATAACCCGAACTTGGAGAATATTGATAAAATGTATTGGTATTGTAAGCTCATGGGTTAAATGCTTATCTATTTGGGTTTAATGTTATATGTTGTAAGTTGACTCTGCTGCCCCGAGGAAAGCACTTGTCATGGGGCTTGTACCCAGTTTTCATAATCAATATAATTCTTTAAAATCTCATTTTATTTTTTGTTTGTAGGAGTAGGCTTAGTGTAGAAATCAATCCCAAGTGTTGAGTAAAATGTTAGAAAGACATGATTGTAGAAAAATATGAATTTTATGAACTTTCCTTAGCACATTCATATTTAGATATTTGTTGTAAAATGTAATGTCATGAGTGTTGAAATTTGCAGGTTATTTAGGCATTACTCAAGTGTACCCACCTTGGTCTTACAGAGCCAAAAGGGCAGGAGATTTTAGTCTTGTGACTGAATCTCATTTGTTGGCCAAATCCTACTTTAAACCTACAGATAAGTAAGTGGCTAATCCTTTAGGGTTTAGGATCTGTTGACAACAGGATCACCCTTTGAATAGTGCTTTCATTATAACTTCCACATTGATCACTTATGGTGGTGGTTGTTTCAATGTAAAGTGTAATACAATTTGAGAAAAAAATAAGTCTATTTTTGTATTTTTTATAGTGTCAAATAAAAGTTTTCATTTCTTAAAATGAACCTATCATTCTTGCAAAATTTCACTTATTTTATTTTTTAACAAAAATGACATATTATTTACTATTTTGATAGATAAAGTTATTACATGTAAAAAACCTAATATCTAAACCCTAATAGATTTGAAGAAAAAATTAAAAATAAAAACACTAATATCTAAACCTAAACTCATTTAAAGAAAAAAAATATATAAATAAAATAAAATAAAAATAAATTAAAAATAGGACTAAAGAATACTTGGATGTGTAGTCACTAAAAATACCAGGTACCTATTACAATATTTCTTTCTCAATTGTTGTGATAAAATTGATTTCACAAGGTTTAAAAATAAATAAATACTTTTTGATAACAATTACCTATTTTTTAGATAATGGGTAACAGATTTGTGAATAAGACTTACCTGTTTCCATGGAAAAGGAGAGTTGTAGTGCAACATTTGAAATATATAAAACTCTAATTTTTTTATTTATTTTGTGTATGATTTTTTGAAGGTTCATTTTTTGGCTTCCATTTTGACACCAACTGGTATCAGAGCTAACTTGATTTAAAGGATTGCACACCAAGCCAGTGACAAAGTGTTGGTGAATTGCTACAAAGAATGCTCACAATGCTGCTAGCCACCAGGTATGACAAAACTATGTATGATTATTCAGAACATGGAATTGTTGTATTGAGTGTGGGATCCATAGCCAAAGTGTGTGGAGGTTGCACTAGCCTTTGAGGAGACTGAAAACAAGGAAACAATATGTCAATTATTTAGTGTACTTTCTCATCTTGTTCCATGCAATGGTCATTGTGTCCTTGAAGATAAAGTCATTGTGCAGTTAAAGATGTTGAAAGGGAAGACTTGATCTTTGCCACGATTGGGGTCCCTGTGTTTATTATCTCATATTTTGCATGCAATCCCTAATGAGAATGGCAAGCTATTTGACTATTATTGGTTATCAATGGGACCAGATTACATAGTCAACTTCATGGTGTCACTATTTTCACTCACAAAGGTATGGATACTTTGTCATGTTTAATCTATATTATGATATCTACTTGGAAGCATTAATGCATGAATTGGATAAGTTGAGCTAAATATGTTGGTCTACATATAGAAGGAGAATTTGTGAACAATGGTAGATTGATCTGATAAAAAGTCAAATGATTTGATGGGATGTTTGTGTTAGTATTTTTACTTGGGAATCCTTTGAGTAGGATGAGGATCCACAAAACTGCAATTGCAAGTTGACTAAAGTTGCCAATGTTAGATTACAAACAAAGAAAAAAATAAAAGAATCCTGTCAGTTATTCTTGGTTAAGACTACCAAGTTATATGGAAAGTCTTAATTCACTAGCACTAAGCATTTATTTGTACCAGATGACAAACATCAATTTGTGTTACTTATATGATTGATATTTATTTATCTTTGTGTTCCAATATATGAAAGTTTCTCATATCTAAGGGGATCGTCCGCAAAGTTTATTTCTGATTTTACATTGAAAGAAAAGGTGAAGTATTGTTTGAAGCTTGCAAGTTGTAATACACTATCTAAATGAGGAACCAAACTTGTATGAGAAGATTTTTTTTTAGTCCAATACCATTATTGGTGTCCAAAGATGAAATATCTCCTATTAGTGTTAGAGAAGACCTTATTTTTGAAGAGATGACATTTAGAGTTTGTTGAAGAGGACAAGGTCAAGGGAGAACAACCAAAAATGTAGAAATTCTAGAGGAGATGAGACACATTCAAGTACGGTTCCAGGCTATGGAACTTGCAAAAAGAAGAGGTATTGACATGGAAGATGTCTCTGACAGAGAGGATGAATCTCAAGAAGAAGAAGAAGAAGAGTTTAGGTAGAGGTAGTTGAAACAAGAATCGTTAGATTCTTTCTAGGAGAGAGTTAAAAACCAAAGTTGGAGGTACCTATGTATGAATGTAGCTTGGATGCTAAGCAATTGATTGACTGGATGAATGTAATAAATAAATACTTCAATTCTGAAAATATTGATGATGATAAGAAAGTGAAGTTTGTAGTAATTAGACTAAATGATGATGCATCCCTCTGGTGGGATGGAGTTCAAGATGAAAGAAGACAAAAAGGCATGCCCAAGATCAAGAGCTGGGATAAGATGGTAGCTAAGCTAAAAGGTGAATTCTTTCCCAAAGATTACCAACTTAGTCTTTTCAAGAAATTTCAAAATCCTAAACAAAAGAAACATTAGTTAAAGGTTATACAAATTTTTTTTATAGGTTGACCATTAGAGCTGATCATGAAGAAGATGATTTTGAGAAAGTGGTTTGATATCTCAATGGATTGAGATATAATATTCAAAAGATGAAGAAATCAAGCTTTTGTGTCCAAGCATAGCAGAAGAAGCATATCAATATGCCCTCAAAGTAAAGGAGAAATTATCCAAAAAATAAACACAAAGCTTGAGGGGAAAAAGTAGATGCTTTAGAGGAAAAGGATCACAAAGTAGTAGATGTTAGCTACAAGCACAAAAATAAGAAGGCAGTAGCTCACATCACTAGGAAAATTTCTCCCAAGGTAATGATCACTAACTCATTTGGGTGCATTTTCTAATGATTGTTTTTTATGAACTATGGGATTTATTACCAGTGTTCATAAGGAGTCTTGTCCTTACCTCTTTTTACCAAAATCCGGTTCATATTGTACATAGTTATGCTGACAGCTTGTCTCCAAAAATGTTTTGGTACACCTCCTTGTATCAACATCATTCTAGCAGCTTCAACAACTGACAAATTGTTCCTCTCCGCAATACCATTTTGTTGTGGTGTCCTTGGTGCAGAAAGTTGTCATTTGATACCATTTACTTCAAAATATCTAGTGAATTCCTTAGAAGTAAATTCACCACCTTGATCATTCCTCAAACACTTTATCTTCTTACCACTCTCCTTTTCAACTAAGGCCCTGAATGCCTTGAACTTACTAAATGCTTTTATTTTATCTTTCAATAATGTGACCCATATCATTCTTGAGCAATCATCACTGAGGATCATAAAGTATTCGTCACCTTGAATACTTGTAGTCCTTATTGGTCCACAGAGGTCTGTATGAACCAAATCTAACAGATGTTTCACTGAAAAAGATTTTCTTTGGAAAGTTGAGGATGACATCTTTCCCAACTCACATTCCTTACATAGAGAATTAACCAATTTTTCCAACTAAGGCAAACCTTTCACTGTCTTGGACTTACTCACTTTAACAATGTTATCAAAATTTATATGACAAAATCTCCTATGCCAAAGCCAACTATCATCTACTTTAGAAATTAAATAGTTGTTGACTTTAGGATTCAGGTGAAACAGGTTACCTTTGGTTTGGTTGTCATTTTCAATTAGTTCACCTTTTCTCCCATAGATTTTGCACATACCATTCTTAAACTCCAATGGATATCCTCCATTATTGAGTTGAGAAATACTCAAAATATTGTGCTTTAGACCTTCAACCCAGTAGACATCATCTGCACTGCTATTTCCATTAAGACAAATAGTTCCCTTACCTTTAACTATGTAGGGTAAGTCATTACCAAATCCTACAAATCCACCATCAAATTCCTTCAAAGAAAGAAATTTTCTCCGATCACCGGTCATGTGATGTGAACAATCACTATCAATGATCCAATGATTAGAATTATCCATGCAAGAAACTAAAGCCTTCTGATCAGATGTCCTCTTTAATGGCTACAAAAACAATGTCTTCATTAGCATCACCCTCAGATTCCTCATCAATGATACCACCATCAATTGCAATAAGACAATCTCTTTTGCCTTTTCCCTTGTACTTCTTGAACTTCTCTCGCTTGTTCTCATTATTACCATTAGGACAGTTAGATGCAATGTGTCCAATCTTGTTGAATGCAAAAAAATTCAAAGGTAATTTACCTCTATATTTAGTGGTACCTCTGGGCAACCGCTTGGCCAACAATGCTTCAAGCTCAACCAAACTCTCTTCATCATCAACTTCTTTGTTGGATCTAGATTCATAACTGAGACTGACATCTCTACTTTTTATCATATATGGGTTAGAAACTAAAGCTCTAAATGTAGACTCGGATTTTTTAACACTACCATCATAACCATTTAGTTCAAAAGAAGTAATCTTACCAATGATGGAGTCAAGGGTTACCTTTTTTTTCAATAGATTTTAGCTCCTGAATGGCTACAACTCAGAAAGCGTAGACTAGTAGTAGGGTTCTCAACACCTTAGTAACCACTTTGGCATCTTCCACTTTACCATCTGCACTCTTGATCTCACCAACTATCTCTTTTATCCTCTAACCATACTGTTGGATATTCTCACCTTCAACCATCCACATGTCACAAAACTTTCCTCTTAGACTCTCTTCCTTGGAAATATTCACATGTTCATCATCACTATAAGAGCCTCTAGTGCTTGATTGTTTTCTTGTTTCTCTTTCTTCTGATCATTAGTCATAATCCCACTAGGTGCAACAGATTGAGTACCAACATGTTCCTAGTATTGATTTCCTAGACTCTTGATATAAATTTTCATTCTATGACTCCATATTATATAGTTCTCTCTATTAAACTTCATACCTTCCTTCTTCATCATGTTCTACACAATCTTTACCTCAAGTTGTTAGGTGTATACCTTAGAGGACCTGAGATGCTTTGATAGATAGAAAAACTAATAATAAACTTTCACCAATCTCATAATCCTCTCAAAGTAAACTTAGAACTATAAATGCAATATCACTATCAAGTTTAATCAGTTGACTATTATAATAGATTAACCTTAAACAACTTGAAACTCATAAACATCCAAATACTTTTACTGACATAAGTAAAACTCATTTCATATTACTACTGGTTATCATGACTTATCAAAGTGGACTAAGTAGTTAAGAAAATCAACCATAGAAAACATAACCACAAAAACATTCACTACTTGACACAATATTTTGACATGGAAACCCAAATGGGAAAAACCACAGTGAGATGAGACTCACAAGATAACTATCTGAACTCTTTTGAAGTTTACCCTGTTAGGAGCCAATCATGTTAAAGCTTATACAAAAAGTCTTGTTAAGAACAGATCCTGTTAGGGACCACCCAGTTAAGGGATTGACTATAAATCCTTGTTAGAATCAATACCCTATGATGAGTAACCTCGGTAGAGGATTTGAAATCCAAGATAATGGACCACTTGGTTAGAGGATTTGAATAACACTTTGCTTATTAGATCTTACCCGGTTAGGGGATTTCAAACTGCAGTAATTGTTAGAAAACAACAAGGGTTTTCTGATCTGTTTGAAAAACACTACACTTGCTTGTTCAAATCCTTTTCATGCTCCTATCTACCTTTACACAAACTATAGATACATCATCCAATTCGGCAACCACACACTCAACTGAAACTTTGCCAACTCTTATACAAAACAACTCATCAACATTATAAACAAATCAATAGGCCGGTAACACAACAAAAACCTAATTCTCTCATAGAGATTACAAACAAGTCGGTTGAAGTATGACCATTGGATTACATATCCATCTCTACACATCATTCAATAAATCCTCGACTGCTCCTTGATCACCACTTCATCGAACTTAGTAACTCATCACATGATTTTCATTACATCCAATATACTTTCTCATTCCCTAGATAAAAACCATTATCTCAACGTGCCAAAATCACTTTGAAAATCTCTTCATACAATATGCATACATGTCATAATCATTACCACTCATCATCAAATCATAAACCAATACAACCAATTCACCAAACTTAATCAGTTAGGGTTTATCAAATCAATGGGTAGGGTTTACTGGTTCAACTCTCTAATACTTATCAATACCGGTTCACTCCACAAACTTACCTACCAGTTATAGTTTCCTTCACTAGCTCTTCCTACCAATTATAAAACAACATTACAACAATATCATTACTGATTAATTGACATCAATGACAACATAACATTTCATTAATTCAATCTTCATGCAAATGCCAACACTCTTATTGAACTGTTCAAGGTTTCCATTAGCCTCAGTAAGCTCTCTGGTAAGATCTTCATTTTTTTTTGTCAGAGTCTCTCTTAGAGATATTTCCATCTCAAGATCGAGCTGCAGTGCTTCTTTCTCTTCCTTCTCCTCATGCCAATTCTCATTCAAAGTTGCATTCTCATGTTTGATCTTAGCAATCTCATGATCTCTCTCTTTACTTAGGTCTATAGTTGCTCTCCTTGCTTCAAGTTCGTGGCTCATACTGATTGTTGGGCTTCAAGATCTCTCCTCAGATTTAGCTTTTCACCATTCAATTTTTCCTTTTCTTTAGCCAATGCATCAATGTTAGCCTCATCTAAAGAACTATTGTTAGAGATCTCCAATAGTTGCTCAGCCAGTTCTCTCCTTTTAACTTGTGAAGCTTTAAATCTAACCCTTAGGGTTTCAAGCTCTTCCTCAGTTGCATCAAGCACTATAGCCATCTCTAAATAACTCATATCCCCCATGGTGGCTTTAGGATTTCCTTCCAAGTGATTAAGCCTTAAGGAAGTTAGGCTCTGATACCAATTGATATACTTATACAAGACTGAGAGGGGGGAGTGAATCAGTGACTGCAAAATTAATACCACTCTAAACACAGATCGGTAAAGATAGTTAACCAATTTTCTAACAACTATGCATGCAATCCAAAATGATATTAAAGAATCCACAACAAGTAAAACATCCACCATAACAAAAGTGTTTATACATGGAAAATCCAATTGGGAAAAACTACGGTGAGATGGGACTCACAAGTTAACTATATGAAGTAATAGGTAACTAACCGGTTAAGGTCTACAAAGTTCTCTTCTTGTTGGCCATTTGGTGGAATTGATTATGTGTTGCATTGATGTTTTGTCATTGATGTCAACACTAGCTATTTGGATGCTTTACCGACACCCTTTTGGTCCCGGTAGGTTAAGTGGTTTCTAGTTAACATGGATCCAGTATGATCCGATATATTCCTGTGATGGAATTGGTTTGTTCATGATACTTATACTCATATTTGGTCAGTTGGTTTTGGTTTGGTGATTGGATTCTATCCTACTTGCTTAGATGATTGGTTTCTAGTCTCATAAGGGTTTCACTCACAGAGCTTTTGATGGATATCTTTGATGAATTGCATAAGTGGTGTTGGTGCAGCTTCTGATGAAGTTTCAGGATGCTATTGGTGATCATGTTCGAGAGTTGGCGGTTGAAGATTATTGCTGAAGCGTGTGGACCTATACTTGGTCCCGGTTGATCTAGGTTATGGATCGGCATTAATGTAACATGTGAACAAGACCTATTGATGTATTTCCAGGATGTCTTATTGTTGGTATTTTGGTATGGTTTTGTCATTGATGTCAACACCTACTAAACACTTATCAACTCTGACACATTGGAGAATCAGCAACATTCACCAGCAAGAAAGTGATTCATGCACAGTCACCGGTATCTGGTACACCAGCAAGATATAATGATCACCGATACTTGGAATAATATGGAAAACACTTGGTTATGTTGAAGACATCATGTGGACACTTTGTTTTGGATTTTTGTTTATTGGCATATTAGCATTTGCATATTTGTTGTTACCGGCAAACAGGTCTAGGTTACACCGGTAGGTTTATCTTTTCTAGATCAGTATGGCATCCTATGGAGATGATTAATTATTGTTGTAAATGCATTAAGACAACATGTTGAATTGGTTATTGCATCAGATATTGTATTGTTTGTAAAATGTTTTTATTGTAATATATTGTAGAGCTGACCTACTAAAATTGGTCTTAGGTTATGGTATAAATGTAAGATCTTATTTGTAAGATCAAGTGTGGAATGCGAAAAAGGATTGTGTAAAGGTATATGTAAGAATAAGCAGAGCTATACACGCAGACATCATTTGAAGATTGAAGGAAGGTTTTTTGTGAAGACAATCAGAACTACACCGGTATTGAATCCAACATATGAAGATGTTATTTTATGCAGTACATTCTTACTAGATTTAACCATCCAATTGTAGTCAGTGTGACTCCCATTTTGTGATTGAGCAGTGAGCTCTAGGCGCTTGGCCTTTCTACATGTGTAGACCCCATTTATGTACACTTACTATATGTAGTAGTATCATCTAATTGTGGGTAAGGTTTCCCACCGTGGTTTTTTCCCTTACAGGGTTTCCATGTACAAATATTGGTGTTATGTGTTATGGATGACTTTTTCTTTATGTTTCATGCACTAATCCTCACCGGTATAGTAATTAACTATTAAAACTTTCTACCAGCTTATTAAACTAGTTTATCGGTATTAAGTGTTAAGTTGGTTAAGTTGTTTTGGTTTGAATTTATTTGACAACTAATTCGCCCCCCTCTCTTAGTTATCTCCGGGACCTAACACTTATGTGTTGATATTACTTGTTTGGTCCAAGGCCAACATGGTTTGTAATTATGTAATTAGTTTATTATCTGGTGGCCAACCTAATTGTTTATGGTCGAGGGTTTGTATATATAGATGTAAGATCTCATTGTAGATCATCATGGTTAATGTAAGAGGTCATGGTCAAGAATGTAATATGTGAATAATGTAATATCATTCAAGAAGAGGAGTTGGTTGATCATTGGAGTTGGTCAATCATTGGAGATCGAATTGGGTTTATGTAAGAGGATTTAGTCCTCCAGTATTGACCTTAACCGGATCTATACTTTGGCATAGGAGATGTTATCTTTTGCAGTTCAACACTTCTCTGGATTTTTGTCTGGATTTCTATGTAGTCAGTAAGGCTACTTTTGTGATGAGAAGTGTGCTCTAGGTTGTTGGCCTTCCTACAAGTGTAGGCCCCTTCATTGTATTTAACATACTTACTATAAAAGTATTATCTAACTGTGGGTAGGCTTCCCACCATGGTTTTCCTTTACCAGGTTTTCCATGTACAAATATTGGTGATGTGTGGATGGTTTTCCTTTACTGGGTTTTAATTCCTGAATGTTCCTATAATCTATGACAACTGATTCACCCCCCCCTCTCAGTTGTCTTCTAGTGATCTGAATTGTCTAACAATTGGTATCAGAGCTTGGTCCTCTCTACAAAAAGCTTAACCACTTGAGGAAGATCCTATGGCGACTAACAGTTCAAGTTCATCTAGTTCTTCTAGAGCTATCTTTCGAAGGGATATTTCGAGGCTTGATGGAACAAATTACATAGTATGGAAGTTTCAGAGGGAGACTCATTTGAGATGTCTTGGGAAGGAGATTTGGGAGATCACACAAAATGGTATCACACCCTATAATTTGGGATTTGGAAATCCTCCTCCGACAAACCTAGACAAGGAGCTTGAGAAAGATTGTAAAGCAAGAGAAGCCCTCGTGTGTGCACTTTCTGATCAACAAATAATGGGATTAACAAACAAATCATCTGGAAAGGCTATATGGGATAAGTTGGAGACTCTTAATGAAGGTGACCCTATAGTGAAGCTTTCTAAACTTTATGGTTACTGGGTGAGATATGAAAACCTAAAGATGGAATAAGATGAAAGGATTACTGTATTCATGGAAACGGTAAATGAGATTGTTATGAGAATTCAATGTTGTGGTGGAAATCTGAGCAAAGATGAAATTGTTTCTAAAGTCCCGAGAGCCCTACCACTGGCTTACAAAATGAAGGATATTTTTATTAATGAGTTGATAACAATGGCTAATACATTTGTCAACAGAGATACTTTGGTTGGGAAACTATATTCTTTTTAACTTGAGGAATTTGGACCTTCTGGAGCTATAAAGACTGAACCTGCTTTTCATGCATCTACATCTACAACTGGTAAGCAAGATTGGAAAGCTTTGTATGAAAAATATTTAGAAGATATGAAGAGAGAACATGATGAGTTTGAGAAAATTGAAGCACTATTTGCTAGAAGACTACCTAAAGAACTAGTAGGAATTAAGTATGAAGGAAAAGAACCTTTTAAATGTTTTTCATGCAATAAGATTGATCATTTTGTATCTAGATGTCCTAAAAGAAATTCAAGATTTGAAGAAAGAGTTAAAAGATGATCATTTAAGCCTAACCCTAGATATTAGAACAAGTATAGATTCAAGAAAAATAGAGACAAATCATGCTACATAGCAGATGAGGAAGGCATTACCAATTTAGATAATGAATTGGCAGAAGACTCTGCTAGTGGATCTAGAAATGGGAAGGAATGGGTATTCTTGGCTATCAAGGAAGATGATCCAACAGTGGAAGAGAATTTACTTGAGGAGAAGGCACTTGCTACTAAAATTTTTGACAAGGATGAATGGGTAATTGACACTAGTTGTTCACATCATATGATTGGAGATAAAGGGAAGTTTCTGTCTTTGCAAGAATTTGATGGTGGACTAGTTATATTTGGAGATGACAAGGCATGCATGATAAAAGGAAAAGGAACTATATCATTGGATGGTAAGAACAATACTGACAATGTTTATTATATTGAAGGTTTGAAGCATAATCTTTTGAGTGTAGAACAATTGGTAGAGAAGGGATTTCAATTACAGTTGAAGGATGGAAAATGCAAAATCATTAATAGATCTGGCTTGGAGATTGCAACCGGTAGACAGACAAAAGGTAATATTATTCATTTGAACTCCGGTGAGAAGACATGTTTGATTACACAGATTGAGGAGAGTTGGCTATGGCATAAAAGGCTGTGTCATGTGAATTTTGATTGCATTGTGGAGATAAGTTCAAGTAAGGTTGTTAGAGATATACCTAAGATTATGGAGCCCTATACTCCGATATGTAAAGAATCTTAAATGGGTAAATGAATCAGAACCACTTTTAGGAGTATACAAGATAAATCAAATGATGTTCTTGATCTTATTCATACTGATTTGTGTGACCCTTCTATAGTTAAAAGTTTTCATGGTGATAGATATTTCATGCTAATCATTGATGATTATTCTAGAATCACATGGGTTACTTTTTTGAGAGAAAAATCAGAAGCATTTGAAAAATTTAAAATCTTTAAGGCTAAAGTGGAAACTGAGATAGGATAGAAGATCAAATGTTTGAGATTAGATCATGATGGAGAATTCACATCCAGTGAGTTTAATAACTTTTGTGATAATCATGGTATAAGAAGACAATTTTCTACTCCCCAGACACCTCAGCAAAATGAGGAGCTATGGAAAGGAAAAACATAACTATCTTGGATGTTGCTAGAACAATAATTATGGAAGCTAATCTACCTCATATCTAGGGTTAGTGCAAGATCATGGGGGCCAAAAAGTGGCGATGTGAAAAAAATAGCCTTCTCCACTCGCCTAAAAAACAACGAAACTCCATGTTGACTTTTTGCTTGGTCTGGGTGTCAGTACATCTTGGCATGGTAAACACCTAAGCAAATCGGATATCGAATAAAATTCAATATCCAATTTTTATTTGAAATTTTAAACTAAAAAAAAAATTATATAATATATAATGTAATATATTAATATATTATATATTGCATATGATATAATATAATATTAGATTATGAATAATTATATTATATTATATTATATAATATAATAATATATTATATTATATATATTATATAATATTATATTACAATATAATAATATATTATATAATACGTATTATATAATATATTATTATATTATATTATATATTATATAATATATAATATATAATTATATTATATAATACAATATAATATACATTATATAATATAATAATATATTATATAATATAATGTTATTTTAAAATAATTTAAGTATAAAAATCAGATATTCGATTTTTTGAGATAATATATTTGGACTGTGACAGCCTGTGAGTTATTTTTAACCCACAGGCTATGCGATTTTTGGGAATTCGATATCCGGTTTTTTGCCCAAAAATTGCTAAAAAATACATTGAAAGGTAATATTTTTATTGTTTTCAATCATTTTCATTCAATTTTTGTATTTTTTTTATTACTTTTTTTTTCCATTGAAAATATGGTTTTTTTCATGAAAACTAGGTTTTTTTAAATCAAATACAAAATTGTTTAAATTTGTTAACTAAATTCAATTATTTACATTCAACTAGGTTAAAAATGGGGGATAAGAGTGAAAACATTGATCAACCACAACCGCAACAACCAAACCCTCCTTTGCCAAACCCCCTCTCAATTCAGGATTTAATTGCACAAAATTTGAATGAATTGAGGGGGATTGTAGATGTATATCGTAGGATCCCTCACCTAAACCCAATGTTTGATCCTCTCACGTCAATCATAAAGAGTATGGAAACCATGACTGAGGAGCACAATGTCACCTTTTTGTGGTGAGATTCTATGAGGGAACAATATGTGGATGGCTTGTCATATAAGGAGATCAAGGATCTTGAGATATCCAAAGCTGCTATCGCTTCATTGTTTGTGAATCCCCGCACTGGTCAACACGTAGACCCCAAAAAAATAAAAATTTCTAATAAATGGTGCACAAATGATAGTATTGTGAAAAAAATTTGGGATCATTGGTGGATGGTTTTTGACAAACCACCCAACAACAATCTTGATGTCCCCTTCTACTTCATAAAAAAATTGTATGCTACATCCAACCTTTCCAGGGTGTGGGTTTAGGTATGCCCCAAAATAGACCTAGGGCAGTCAGAGTAGTCCAAGGCCCATATGTCCCCCCTCCTCCTATTGATCCCCCACCACTAGTGTAGCATCCAGATATCATTTGTGAGGCGGCTTCACGGACCATATCGGCTATTTACTCTTTGAGTAGCCTTTCAGTTTCTCAGGTTGGGTCAGTAGCTCAACCTACTTATGATGGTAGAGGTGCATCCGGTGGTGCTGACACATCATCCTCGACTCCACACATTTGTGTGCCCCATAGTTTTGTCATGTGTGGGCACGTATGCTTGGGTCTAGTTGGACAACCTGTTGATCCTTTTGCAGACAATGTAGATTATGAGGTACATGAGATGCATGATTCACCAGATGTTATGACACAGACTGGAGGATACCCTAGGAGTCCTTGCATGCTAGAGGTGAGGAGGCACCCTCATCATACATTGATGATTTAGTGGTAAGATTTTTATTTTCACAGTTCATGCTATATTTTAAATGATTATTTATAATCTAGATAATATTAAGCACTAATTTTTATTTACATGGTCTATTTAACAGTTGATGACCGAGGAGGAGTTGACACAGATTCAGGAGGGCACCTTGTCGGCCATTTCATTTGACCTTGATAGCTTGATGGTACATATATTATTGCACCTAGTCGTTTGTATTTTATTGTACATACATTCTCATCATTTATATTGGTATTAATTAGATTATGTAGTAACTTGCATGTATATCTTATTTTACTCTTTTAGGGCACAAGCAACCCGAGTGTGGGGTAGTGTGATTTAGGATCTGGTAGTGCAGTTGGAGACAAGGGAAAGGTAATTGAATGCAAATATGATTGAATGAATAGTTTAAATAACTTATAGTGATTATACATGTCTAGACATAGATAGATAGTTTCATATACTTCTTGTGTATATGTACAGAGAATTCTTGGCTTCACATCCTTATTGACTACACCCAGTATACCTGAAGATGATGAAGAAGAAGAGATTCCTCAAGTACATGTGTGTTTATTTTATTTTATGCTTAGTAGATATAATTTATTATTATCAGTGACAATTATATGCTAAGTTGTATCAATGTCATGTTTGTGAACATATGTAGGTTGTGTATGAAAATATTCAAAACATACCTCCTCTACTGAAGACATACATCAAGAGTCCTGCAAAGCCTAAGAGAAAATGTGGAGATGAAGTAAACATGAATAGTTCAATTATAGTTCAATTTTATGTTAAATTTTCAAATGTGGGTCATATAATATAACTAATATTAATCGTGGTTTGTTTTTTCTTGTGCAAGATCCTTTAGAACTGAGCAGTGCGGCGAATAGGATCGATTTTGATGATCCATCAACATCTTAGGATGTTATAGATAGTTTTGGGATGCTTACATGTCTAGTTGGAATGTATATTTTGTATATGCACATACATTCATGTACATAGACATACATTTTATTTGAGTTGGCGTTTATGCCATATTTGTGTATGGACATACATTTGTAATCATTTGACATTTTTATATATACAAAAGTTGATATTTGATCATATAAATTGTTGCTCATCTATGCATGGTGTTATCATGCAAATATTTAATCTTCATTCCAATAATTAACAATGGTTAATAATTGTTATTTAATGAACAATAAAATTCATTCCATTTCATCGTAAGTGTTGTTTGTATAATGAACAATAAAATTCATTTAATGAACAATACAATACAATTCATTTAATGAACAATACAATACAATTCATTTAATGAACAATACTTTATATAATTCATTATTACCCTATGCATTCTCCTATTTTTCCCCCCCACTTGGTCGAACGCTCGGGGTCATACCCTACCGACGTCATCCCTTGAGCACCCTAAGTGCTAATAATTGTCAAACTTTGACGGGCCCTAACTTGGAATCCATGGTACCTGTAAATGATCTATTTGAACCTACGGGTCCACAAGAGGGGTCCCTACAAAATCCTATCCTGGATTTTTAATTTTCCCTATGGTTTTATTAGGGCAACATTTTTTTGGTTGGCAAAAAAATCGTCAGTATCATTCAATCGAATGTTGTCGTGTGGCCAATTTCTCATTTTCCTCATCGTGATAAAGAACCGTTGTCACCAAAATGTCCAGTTACGTATTATTATCCTATGCATGCTCCCATTTTCCCCCCTCACTCAGTCGAATGCTCGGGTTCATACCCTACCGACGTTGTCCCTTGAGCACCCTAAGTGCTAAAATTGTTAAACTTTGATGGGACCTAACTCAAAATCCATGGCACCTGTGAATAATCTGTTTGAACCTATGGGGCCACAAGAGGGGTCCCTATGAAAGCCTATCTCATTTTTTCAAGTTTGCCTATGGTTTTATTATGGCAACATTTTTTTGGTTGGCGAAAAAAACGTGAGTCTCATTCAATTGAATGTTGTCGCGTGGCCAATTTCGCATTCTGCTCGTCGTGATAATGAACCTTCTGCTCCAACATGTCTAGTTAGGCATTATTACCCTATTCATGCCCCCGACTGGGTCAAACACTCGGGGTCATACCCTACCGGCGTCGTCTTGAGCACCCTAAGTGCTAAAAATTGTCAAACTTTGATGGGCCCTAACTCAAAATCCATGGCACCTACAAATGATCTGTTTGAACCTATGGGTCCATGAGAGGGGTCCCTACAAAATCCTTTCTCTATTTTTCAATTTTCCCTATGGTTTTATTAAGGCAGCATTTTTTCGGTTGGCAAAAAAATCATCAATCTCATTCAATTGAATGTTGTCACGTGGCCAATTTCTCGTTCTGCTCATTGTGATAACAAACTATTGGCTTTGACATGTCCAGTTAGGCATTATTACCCTATGCATCCTCCTATTTTCCCCCCCACTTGGTTGAATACTCAGGGTCATACCCTACTGGGGTTGTCCCTTGAGCACCCTAAGTGCTAAAAATTGTCAAATTTTGACGGGACCTAACTCGAAATCTGTGGCACCTATGAATAATTCATTTGAACATATGAGGCCAAGAGAGGGGTCCCTATAGAATCCTATCTTGGTTTTTCAAGTTTCCCTACAGTTTTATTTTGGGAAACATTTTTTTGGTTGGGAAAAAAATCGTCAGTCTCATTCAATCAAATGTTGTCGCGTGGCCAATTTCTCATTCTGCTCGTCATGATAATGAACCATCAGCTCCAACATGTCTAGTTAGGCATTATTACCCTATGAAATCTCCTATTTTTCCCCCCACTCGGTCGAACGCTCGGGGTCATACCGTTGAACACCCTAAGTGCTAAAAATTGTCAAATTTTGATGGGCCCTAACTCGGAATCCATGTCACCTGCAAATGATCTGTTTGAACCTATGATTCCATGAGATGGGTCCCTATAAAATCCTATCTCAGTTTTTCAATTTTCCCTACGGTTTTATTAGGGCAACATTTTTTCGGTTGGCAAAAAAATCATCAGTCTCATTCAATCAAATGTTGTTGCGTGGCCAATTTCTTGTTGTTATCATCGTGATAATGAAGTGTTAGCTTTGACATGTCTAGTTAGGCAATATTACCCTATGCATGCTCCTATTTTTCCCCCCCACTCGGTCAAACGCTCGAGGTCATACCCTACTGACATCGTCCCTTGAGCACCCTAAGTGCTAAAAATTGTCAAACTTTGACAGGCCCTAACTTGGAATCCGTGGCACCTGTGAATGATCTATTTGAACCTACGGGTCCATGAGAGGGTTCCCTACAAAAGCATATCTTGGTTTTTTAATTTTTCCTATGGTTTTATTAGGGCAGCATGTGTCATCCATGAAGGGATATGCAAACATGATTTTTTTTCATTATCAATATAACTACACTAATGTACTCGTGTACAGATACATTGTATATCATCAATATAACTAAACCAATTTTCTCATGGACATTGTATATCACCAATATAACTAAACCAATTTTCTCATGGACATTGTATATCATCAATATAACTAAACCAATTTTCTCATGGACATTGTATATCATCATAAAAAGTTACATCATTTCACAACCATATACAAATACAACATCCCACTTCATCTGCATCAGACATCCTCATGTCCTAAGAGAAAAGCTTATGTACAACAATGCCTGCATATAAATGAAGAACAAAATAAGTAACCTTTTTATATGAAATGAATGTGCTACAAGAAACAAATTATAACACTTAATAAAAATTATTTTTTCAAATTATAAATAGATCATTTAAAACATTTTTAAGATGTACAAGATTGTATAATTATGAAACTTACCAGTTTTTCTGCAAAGTATACAAGCATAACTTTGAAGAAAGATGCATGTTGATTAAAGCCCTTCTCACTGCATTTGTCTGCATGGTTGAAGATGGTGGTAGATATGGTCATTTGTAAATAGCAATACATTCACTTGACTTAGTGTTTATGCACAAAATTCAATCTCACTAATGCACAAAGGAATATGTAACATCACCAAGAGAGGGTCTTGTCAATGGCCAATGATATAGCATGAACCTATATTTTTAAGAATTGTTAGTCTACACATAAAATGCATGGATGAACATAAAGGCTTTATGATAATCAATTCAACTAAAATGCATGATAATAAATGAAAAGGTGGGATTATATACCATAAAAATACATCCCTTCGAATTATATCAACATGAACCCACTATGTTCATGCAAAAATCATAATGTGATACTGTTGTATATCATCAAAAAAGACTTGCATGAGCATAAAGGTTTTGCGATAATTATATCATCAAAAATTGTCAAATAGTGTTGTCTAATAACAAAAATTGTAAAGCTCATCAAATGCATGATAATAAGTCATGTTGCAAAAATATGTCCCTTCCAATTATATCAAGTGTACCTGCTATGTGCATGCAAAAAACATGTTGCCAAAAAAAAATGTTCATCAATAGACCTGCATTTTGAACACATCCTTAATATACATGTAACAAACTTGAACATTAAGGTTTAATGGTCATTGTTTGAAATCAAATGCATGATGAAAAAATAAGTCACCATTAAAGACCTACTACTCAAGTATAACTAAAGGGTCATCTCTTTGCTTAAGAGTATCTAGTATTACTTCATGATCAGCAATAGTCACTATCCATAGCTCTTTGGTCTTCAGTTTTGCTTGATGCTTCAACAACTTGACATTTGTAGCTATAATAATGTTTTAATACATTATAATGGTTTTGTGTCTCTCATAATCTTCAAATGCAGGTATGCCATTATTTCTAATCATTTATGTTCCAACCAAGTTCCCACAAGAACAACTAAACCTGTAGGACATGTGAACCCACCATCATCTGTCACTGGTTGTGTTAGCTTTTTTTTTCCCTGTACACATCGTGCCAACCAATATCCTTATCTCTCTTCATTCCCTTGCGGTGTAACAACTGCAAAAACATGTCCTGGCTATACAGGATCTAATAGATGGTCATACTCAAGTGAACTTTCCATGTCATCATTTGACAAGGATGTTGTTTGAGATAAAGGAGTTAGATATTGGGGAACCCAAGTATCAACCCACTCACTTGACTCGCACTGATCCCAATCACACCGAACACAACTCTGAGAAAACAAGCCAACGCTCATGTCCAAATGGTCCATGTACTTGCATCTGAGCTGAGAAATGAATGTATGTTTGAAGAATCTTTAATTGTTTGACAATCCAATCTATCTCCCATTGTGCCCTCCTCAACCAACCAAAACAATCTGGTCAGTACTGAATCAAGAGTACCTCCATGTGACAATGTTGAACTACACCAATCAGCAATAGAATGTGCATCAAAGAAATTTGCACCTAAAATCCTCAATTTTTCCTTAACTAGAGCTCTCTTAAAACATGCACCTACTCCATCATGCTCCCCCTTCCCATACCTTGCCTTAAAAAAACACTAAATATGAGGTATACGCCTCTCTACATGCATTCTACTCAACCAATAAAACATAAGAGCATTCTTGAATTGACCCATACAGTTATCTGACCATATGATATGTCGATAAATTGCAATATCTTTCTCATGCAAGAACTCATAAAAATTCTTGAAAGAATGTTGCACATACTCAAAGGAGTGTGATCTATCATCACTCATATAAAAATGATACTCCCTGATTATCTTCCTATCCTCTTCTATACTATTAGGAGCATGTCTATATGTAATGTGAACAAAAATAGCAATCTGGATTGAATTGTAGTAATGAGACTATACCTCATTCTGTGGTTGCAATGTATAGTTCTCTGCAAAATCAACCACTGATACAATAATGCCAATCGGGAAAGAGTTATTACACATCCTGAACTATTGATCCAACCATTGAGACCTATGGGTGTTCCTTGCAAACTTGTAGAAAACATTTTCCTTAAAATCCAAAATAAAATCAGAAACACTCACTTCTCTTGAGACTAATTCACATCTAGAACCTTCACCTCCACTCTTCAAAGTATATTTTATTGTCTCATATCTTTTTTTCTCAACATAATTCTTTGCAAACTCATGTTCGCTGCCCTCATGAAAACATGAAATAAACTTTGACAGCCAACCACATTCTAAGCATTTCTCATTCAAACAATCATTTCTATAGAAATAACAGCCATCATCTGTAGGGCATAAAAATAGATCTTGCAAGTCTCTTGATGATCTCAAAAATAGAATTGCACCACACTCTTGCAACATCTCATTAGTATGCATTGTAGAATGAATACAACATTAAAGTTCATGGTACATCAAAAAATCCACATGGTACTTGCAACAACAAGTGTATGGCTACCATTTTGTTTTGCTGAATCATTTTAGGCATGACATGAAAGTTAACATTCCATATTTTCTGTTATGTTCTATGAATGCCACCATTAAGGCCCATAAAGAGAACCCTAAGGGTGATAGTGTCATGCATTAAGGCTTAATGGTTCTAATTTATGACCACCTCAAGGCTAACCAAATAGCTCGCCCTCAACACTCTATTTCTGAGTCTGAGGAGGAAGGGTCAGACTCTATTTTTTCTTTGGATGAGGGTTCTAACAGTGATTCAATGAGTGAGTCTGAGGAGAGTATGGATGACTTGGAAGCTGAAGTATGTCTCTTAATATTTTGAGAAAAAGAAACCCCAGGGTTCACTAGAAAAGAAAACTAAAGTCCATATTCAGACCAGAAAGAAACAAAAGAGAAAGGAAGAGAATGTGAAGGAGCTGGAGGAACAAAAGAAGAAAAAGATTTTGGAAGCTAACTAGAACTTGGAGGAGGTGACCATTGGGGAAGTACATAGAGCTGAAGATAAAGCCACTATTGGTGACACCCCAAATAAGGAATTGGACAACTCCAGTAAGATAGAACCCTCCTCAAACCCTCCTCCTGAGGGTATGAAAGGTTTTATGGATACCATGGAATGGTTAATCACCAGTTACAAGAATGTTGTGGAGGACAACAAGAAGCTCAGCCACAAAATCCAAATTCTAGAAACTATCAGCACTAGCGAAGGGAAGACTATGGCAGATTATATGGAGGATTTGACCAAAACTATTGCTAAAGCTGAAAATATAAGAGACTCCTTCGACCACAGATTTGAGAAAATTGAGAAAGACCTGATTTATAGGAAAGAAAATGCTAATGCTATGGATCAAACAATGTTGGAAACTATCAGTAAAATCAGAAAAATTGAGGAATGTCTCAAAAGTATTGCAGAGAAAAGCTTAAACATTCTAAAGGTCTCTGCTAGCAATACCAAAACCCTCATCAACAAATTGGATGAGGAGAAGGACACTCTAGAAATTGACCCTGACACTGAAGGCATAGGAGATGTTCAAGGACCCAGAACAAGAACCAGAGGTAAAAAGAAGGAGAAGAAGCCAAATAAGGACCAGGATGAACTCAAAGCTATTACGGCCAACTATGACCAGTTGGTGATTAAGGTGGAGGACCTCCTAAAGACTCTTTAACTGTGTAGTGTTTTCCTAGTTTCTATTGTTTTGTTGTTTCTATCTTTTGTTGTCCTTTCTATTTACTAGCTCTATTGCTAGTCATTTTGTAAGCTGTTTTTATATGGTCTGAATACTCTATGATCATCTTTTTTAATCTCCTTTGTTAAAAGTTTTGGATCCTGAAAACCTATTTTCTTATTAATCAGAACAAGTATTACGAATCTTAAGAGGAACACAATAAAATGTCTTCAAATATTCAAAGGCCCTTTGTGATATTTGCAAAGTTGGATGTACTTCACAAAAAAAATTGTACAACATTGTTTGGCTTGATTCCAAGAAATGTTTGGGATGTGGTGTGTGGTGTCGGTTGTCTATTCTTAATTTTAAAATGTCCTTTACATTGGGTGACACTCTAGAATTAGAGTGCCAAAATTGTTGAATCTCCTCCTTCACATTGTCAGTAAACTTTATATCAACACATGGAAGCCTCCCACCAAAATCCCATGTATCTTGTTGAAGTGGATTGTCAAGTCTTTGTCTTCGTGCAAGTTCTCTATCCAAAGTATTACGGTTTATGTTAAAATCAACACAAGTTTGTCTCATTTGATGAGCCTTCTTCAATTTATGGCTTACTAAGGAGGTTGTAATCACTCTTTGAGTAGCTCTCTTATCTCTTTCTTTGGTATTCTTTCCAATAGAATTGAGAGCGTCAAATAGATTTTTCAAAATAATAGAATTTATCTCCATCTTCTTGTTCATACAAATGTTCAATTTGTTTAGCAATGGTCTCATCTTTATCATCTTTAGCAATTGAACAAAGAGTTGGTATTGCTCAATCAATGTCTTATTTCTAAAAGTTAGGTCAAAAATTTGTGTAGCCCACAACCGAATAGTTCTTGTTGACCTCTTGCCTTCAAGATTTGTAACAGTGTTCTCATCAATTTCAAGTAACCATTTTGGGGTTCTTGAAGGTCTTGGATTTGGAATTTGTCTTTCATCCATGAGAGGTTCTTCATTTCTAAAGTAATTAGGTGTTACATATTGGTCACTTGGTTGAGCAATTCCACTTTCAATGTCAAAGTCTTCCATATTTTCACCTCCAATATCAAAATTTTCCACATGTTCACCTCCAATGTCCAAATTTTCCACATGTTCACCTCCTATGTCAAAATTTTCCACATGTTGAGCATTTTCATTATCACTTTCAACATTTTCAACATTTTTAAAATTTTCACTTTCAAAATCTACATTTTCATTTTCAATAACTTGTGACACATTTTCAAATTCAATTTCCTCTTCACTTGAAGTAATATTAGAAATATTTAACATACCTTGTCTTCTCCTCCTATGATCTTCTCTATCTCTTTCTCTATACACTTCAATTTGGTCATTTGAAAGTTTTCTTTTGTGTTTAGACTTCCGACAACTACTACTCCCCATTTACCTCCACAAAGATGCTCTTAAATGATTGACAATGTAAGATTTGACTTTTAAAATCTCTCAAAAGCACAAATTTGTCTCAACCTGTCTGAAAACCCTTGCTCCTTGATAGAAAATGGAATATGTAGACTCTGGGCCATTGGAATCCACAAAATAGCCCACAAGGCTCCTTTTTATTTATAAAAATAGGATATCCAATTTTAATGTATCAATTTGTGGTCCCAAACTTTTTTCCCGTTTCCACCTTTTTTTTTAATGTTACCACATTAATGGAAATGACAAAAATTGGATATCCGATAAAAACTAATATCAGATTTTGTTACTCATATTTTAGAGATAGAGAGAGAGAGAGAGAGAGAGAGATTAGGGGAGGGAGAGAGAGAGTAGGAGAGAGAGAGAGAGAGAGAGATAGAGACAGAGAGACAGAGAGAGATTAGGGGTTGTATGTTGTCCTTAGGGGTCATATGGTGTCCCATGACTCCTTAGGACACCATATGACCCATAATGACACAATTTCATGTCTTACAGGGTCATATGGTGTCCTAAGGGGTCGTAGGACACAAGATGACCCCTTACGACACCATATGACTCTTTAAGACATAAAATTGTGTCGTTAGGGGTAATATGGTGTTCTAAGGGGTCGTAGAACACAATATGACCCCTAAGGACAACATATGACCCCTTATGGCTCCATATTGGGTTGTTATGGGTCCTATGGTATCCTAAGGGGTCATATTGTGTCCTACGACCCCTTAGGACACCATATGACCCCTAATGACACAATTTGGTGTCTTAAGGGGTCATATGGTGTCCTTAGGGGTCATGGGACACCATATGTTGTTTACCAGTTAGTGTAGTCTTCGTAGTTTAAGTTGTTAAAGAAGTTTTTGTCTATACTGATTCCCCCCGCCCTCTTAGTATCTATTGAGTATTTACTATTCATCATTATTCATCAACAATATGATCCCTATGGACACCATAGGACCCACAATGACCCAATATGGTGTCATAAGATGTCGCATGTTGTCTTTAGGGGTCATATGGTGTCCCATGACCCCTTAGGACACAATATGACCCATACCAACACAATTTGGTGTCCTAAGAGGTCATAAGGTTTCCTTAGGGGTTGTAGGACATAATATGACCACTTAGGACACCATATGACCCCTAACAACACCATATGGTGTCTTAAGGGGTCATATGGTGTCCTTAGGGGTCATGGGACACCATATGACACCTCTGGACAACATACAACCCCTTATGACACCATATGGTGTTGTTAGGGGTCATATGGTGTCCTAAGTGGTCATATTATGTCCTACAACCCCTAAGGAAACCTTATGACCTCTTAGGACACCAAATTGTGTTGGTATGGGTCATATTGTGTCCTAAGGGGTCATGGGACACCATATGACCCCTAAAGACAACATGCGACATCTTATGACACCATATTGGGTCATTGTGGGTCCTATGGTGTCCATAGGGATCATATTGTTGATGAATAGTAAATACTCAATAGATACTAAGAGGGCGGGGGGAATCAGTATAGACAAAAACTTCTTTAACAACTTAAACTACGAAGACTACACTAACTGGTAAACAACATCACCGATCTAAATCAAGGCACTACCGGTAAAACATAGTGAGACTGTGAAAGACATAAACCAGTAACACTTAGATCTTCACAAAACCTAATATCTCATTTCCACTTCACCCATATGCTTAAACAAGTAATACATTAGAAATATAATGACCATTGGGTCAGCATGCTTTACTATTTAATAGAAAACACTAAGACATCACATGAGAAACAATCACACATAACACACTGATTTTTCACGTGGAAACCCAACTAGGAAAAACCACGGTGGGGATGAATACCCACAAGTTGTTCTTGAACTCTTCTGAAGTCCGCTCTATTAGGAGCCTAGTCTGGTTAAAGACTTTACAATAGGTTCTACTAGGAACCGACCCTACTAGAGATGACTAAATACCCGGTTAGAGGTTAAAACCCTGTTAAAGGTTACCTTGTCAGAGGATTTAAAGAACTCAATGATTTTGAGTCACCCTATTAAAGGATTTACAAAAGTCCTATTAAAGCTACCCAGTAAAGGGATTTTCCAACTACTGAAATGGTTAGAAGTCAGCAGGTAATACACTGATTTGATAACATCACTTAATGCCAAGGTAGATCGACTTTAGTTCCTTTACATTTGCAATCATACTCTGTAGATCTGTACTCACTGCACCGGTCTGACAAGAATCACTTCACACACATTCATTTGCCAAAAAATTCAAATGAGAGTTATCATTGACCTTATAGACAACAATTAGGTTGGTGGCAAAAACCTAAAACCCTAAGCATCTAGGTTAACAATATAGTCGATCCAATCCTAACCATTTAAACACATTACATAGGGTAAAACAATCTTGAACAAATATCAAGACATTCTGCATCGCTCGTTCTTCACCGCTTCTAGAAGTTGATAACCCATCACGTGTTCTCCATCGTTTTCTAAGATTTTGCACATTCTTGAGGTAGATAAAATCAATCTTCTTCATGCAAGATCCTCAGGGAAATCCTTCACGCATAGAAGGTTGACGTGGCAACATGATCTGATCTTCATTTCAATGCTAACTTATCATAGGATTTCGTCAGTCGAATCACACAGACTTGCAATGCATCAACCGGAAACCCTGAAGCCGTGAATACCAACCGGTAGTCATATCAAATGAAACCCCGATACAAACTTTGCATATACTAGTTCACATTCCAATATACTAGTTCACCTTTTCGCATATACTAGTTCACATCATCATATCGGTTCACTTCATACCATCATACTGGTTCTCTTGCCAATTTGCTTTCTTCAATATACTAGTTCATACTTCAGCATATTGACATCAATGACAACATACAATATCATCATGTCATTCAACTCTGCACATATGCCAAGAATCTCCTCCTTTGGCATTGATGGCAATATACAAAGATATCTCTCCACTTCACATCTTCTCCCCAATCTCTTCCATATTATGTCTTCAAAACTATAGATATCTTCTCTGCTTCACATCTTCTCCCCCTTTGACAATAATGCCAAAGTGGAGGCACAAACATCCATGTTCCACTATGTTGCTCCCCCTGAGGAGTATCATTCATCAACACAAAAAATCCTAAAAAGATTTGACAATGCAATACCTGACTGATGTGGAGCACATACCTTTAGTTCACCTCTTGAAGGGTAACACCCCTAATTCACCTCTAAAATAGGTAAATGTAGCCTTCAGTAGAGTCTTGGTGAATATATCTGCTAACTATTGCTTACTGGAAACATGTTCCAATACAACCTCTTTGTTCTAAACTTTCTCCCTCAAGAAATGATACTTGAGCTCGAAGTGCTTGGTTCTAGCATGCAATACCGGATTCTTGGAAATATTAATTGCACTTGTGTTATCACAAAATATACTCACTGGTTCAGATACAAGGACTTTGAAACCACTTAATACATGCTTCATCCAAATTGTCTGAGTGCAGTTCATAAATGCTGCTACATATTCTGCTTCTGCTGTAGACTAAGAGATACAACTCAACTTCTTGCTCATCCATGAGACTAGTCTACCACCAAGAAAGAATGCACCACCGGTTGTGTTCTTCCAGTCATCCACATTACCAGCCCAATCGACATCTGTAAACACTTTGAGATTGAAATCATTATTGTATGGATACCACAATCCATAATATATAGTTCCCTTCAGATATTTAAGAGTCCACTTGACTGCTACCAAGTGGGATTCTCTTGGACTTTTCTAAAAATGTGCAGCAATGCCCACTACATGTGTAATGTCCGGTCTGATGTGTACTACATAGTGCAACTTACCAATCATTGACTAGTATTCCTTCTCATTCACCAATGTTGAGTCATCTTTTTTTGACAATTTACAACCGGTCATCATTGGTGTACCAACCAGTTTGTTGTCTTCCATGCTAAAGGTCTTCAACACCTCTTTGACATACTTGGACTGAGTGATAAAGATACCATCTTTCATTTGTTGAATCTATAGTCCAATGAACAACTTAATCTCTCTGATTAGTGACATCTCAAATTCCTTCTTCATCTCATCTATAAATACATGGCTCATCTTGTCATCTCCACCAAAAATTATGTCATCAACAAACACTTCACAGATCAAAATCTGATCTGCTTCTGACTTGAGATAGACATTTCTATCCTCACTTGTTCTTTCAAATCCAATCTTCATAAGATGTGAGTGTAAGCATTTATACCATACTCTAGGTGCTTGCTTCAATCCATTAAAAGGCTTTATGTAGCCTACATACCATATCACAGTCTTCTGATAGGGCAAACCCATCTAGTTTCTCTATATACACTTCCTCTTCAAGTATTCCATTCAGGAATGCAGATTTCACATCCATCTGATACACTTTGAATCCCTTGAAGGTACCACATGCAAGAAGCATTTGAAATCCTTCCAATCTAGCTACTAGAGCAAAGGTTTCTCCATAGTCTTCTCCTTCTTCTTAAGCATATCCCTTACATACCAATCTTGCTTTGTTTCTTACCACTGTGCCATCTTCATTCAACTTTTTTCTAAAAACCCATTTGGTGCCAATAACATTTTAGTGCTTAGATCTGGGTACCAAAGACCATGTACCATTCTTTTCTATCTAGTCAAGTTCCTCTTCCATAGCCTTAATCCAGTCTTCATTTTTATGTTCCTCTTTAAATGTTTTGGGCTCAAATTCAAAAATCATGCAAGAATTTTCTCTGACCTTTCTTCTTGTAAGAATTCCTACATCCTTATCAACTATGATCTTCTTTGGATCATGATGCAACTTTACATACCTAGGAATGATCTTAATTGATTCCTCTTTCTTTTCTTATTCATCCTCATCTTCATCAACATCTACTAGTGTAGGAGCACTATTACTGCTACTAGGTTGTTTTGCAATCGGTTCCCATAAGGTTACATCTGGTTCATCAACCACTTGCTCACTATCAGTTTCCTCAGGTTTCTTAGAGGTTTCATCAACTCTAACATTGATACTTTCAACAATTCTCTGAGTCCTATTGTTAAAACACTTGAGAGATTTTCTCTTGGTGGAATACCCTAGGAATATCCCCTCATCACATTTTGCATCAAACTTGCTTTGGTGTTCACTTCTCTTAATATAACACTTGCTACCAAAAACTCTAAAGTATCTTACTACAGGAGTCTTACTGGTATAATACTCATAAGGAGTTTTATCCTTACCTTTCTTGATGAGTACCCGGTTCATAGTGTAGACTACAGTTCTCACCACTTCTCTCCAAAAAGTGTGAGCAACCTTCCCTTGAATCAGCATCGTTCTAGCAGCTTCAACTACAGTCCAATTGTTCCTTTCTAATAGGCCATTGTATTGTGGAGTCCAGGGGATAGACAGTTGCCTCTTGATGCCATTCTCTTCATAGTAATTTTTGAATTCTCCAGAGGTGAACTCACCTCCTTGATCGGTTCTAAGGCATTTGATCCTCTTACCACTTTCCTTTTCAACTAGTGCTCTGAAGGCTTTGAACTTTCCAAAAGCTTTAGACTTGTCTTTCAAGAATGTGACCCACATCATTCTTGAGCAAACATCAATAAGAATCATAAAGTACCTATCTCCCTAAATGCTCATAGTTTTCATAGGACCACACAAATCAGTCTGCACAAGATCAAGTAAATTATCTGTTGTGAAAGATTTACCTTTGAAGGTTGAAGAAGACATTTTCCCTAGTTGACATTCTCTGCACAAAGGATTCTCTAGTTTGTTCAGCACAAGCAATCCTCTAACTTCCTTGATCTTACTAGCCTTCACAATATTATCAAAATTTACATGACAGAGTCTCCTATGCCATATCCAACTATCATCAAACTTAGCCATTAGACATTGACTGATATTTGTATTTAACTGAAATAAGTTACCTTTGGTTTGCATACCAGTGGCCATCAGTTTACCACTCTTTCCTTTTATTTTGCACACTCCATCTTTGATTTCCAGAGTGAGTTATTTATCATTCAGTTGAGCAACACTCAAAAGGTTATGCCTGAGACCTTCTACCCAATACACATTATCAGCACTACTTTTTCTATTTAGAGAGATGGACCCTTTTCCTTTTACCATACATGGTGCATCATTACCAAATTGGACTACACCTCCATCATACTCTTCCAAAGACAGAAACTTTCTCTGCTCACTAGTCATGTGGAGAGAACAACCACTGTCAATAATCCACTTATTAGAATTATCAAAGCGGGAGACAAGAGCCTTCTTGTCTGACACTTCTTCCTTGATGGCTACAAACACTATGTCTTCACTTTCTTCATCTTCTGATTCATCATCAGTGATACCTTCATCAACTGCAACAAGATATTTTCTCCTATTTCCTCCTTTGAACTTTTTAAACTTCTCTAGTTTGTCCTTATTATCACTATTAGGACAGTTGACAACAATATGTCCTATCCTATTGCAAGAAAAGTATTTCAAAGGGAGATTACCTCTATATTTTCCAATTTCCCTAGGAAGTCTCTTGGAAAGAAGAGCTTCAAATTCCAATAGGATCTCCTCATCATCCATATCTCTGCTTTGTCTAGGTTCACAGCTGGTACTAGATTCTTTACCCTTTCTAGATAGTGCAACAGATGCTCTAAAGGTTGAATCAGTCTCCTAAACATTGCCATCATAACTGTTTAGCTCATATGTAGTCAACTTAGCAATGATGGAATCTAGGGATACCTTTGTCTTGTTAATAGATATCAACTCCTGAATAGCGGCAACCCTTATTGCATAGACCGATAATAAGGATCTCAAAACTTTTCTAACAATGGTGGAATCATCCATTGTACCTCCTGCACTCTTGATGTCTCCAACAAAAGTTTTAATCCTTATCCCATATTGTTGAATGGTCTCTCCTTCAACCATCTGCATGACTTCAAACTTTCCTTTAAGGCTTTCTTCCTTAGCTTGCTTCACATGCTCATCACTGCCATAGATAGACTCCAAAGTATCCTATACATCTTTGGGATTGTCTTTATCCTGAACATCTATAAACTCAATATCAGATAGACTGCTAATAAGAGCTTCCATGACTTGCCCATTCTCCTAAATTTCTCTTCTTTGATCATCGGTGAGAGTACCAGTAGGGACAACATAAGTATTCTCAACATAGTTCCATTGTTGAGCACCCATGCTTTTAATGTATATCTTAATTTTTTCCTTCCATATCTTAAAGTTATCTCTATTGAACTTAGGATCTTCCCTCTTCATCATTAGAATAGGATCTTTTCCTCAAGAGGTTGAGCTTATAACATAGAGGACCTGGAGGACACTCTGATACCAATTGATGAATAATGATGAATAGTAAATACTCAACAGACACTAAGAGAGGGGGGGCAAATCAGTATAGACAAAAACTTCTTTAACAACTTAAACTATGAAGACTGCACTAATTGGTAAACATCATCACCGATCTAAATCAGGGCACTACCAGTAAAACACAGTGAGACTGTGAAAGACATAAACTGGTAACACTTAGATCCTCACAAAACCTAATATCTCATTTCCACTTCACCCATATTCTTAAATAAGTAATACATCATAAATATAATGACCACTGGATTAGCATGCTTTACTGCTTAATAGAAAACACAAAGACATCACATGAAAAAGATCACACATAACACACTGATTTTTCATGTGGAAACCCAACTGGGAAAAACCATGGTGGGGATGAATACCCACAATTTGTTCTTGAACTCTTCTGAAGTCTGCTCTGTTAGGAGCCTAGTCCGATTAAGGACTTTACAACAGGTTCTGCTAGGAACCAATCCTACTAGGGATCATTCGGTTAAGGGATGGCTAAATACCCAGTTAGAGGTTAAAACCCTGTTAAAGGTTACCTTGTCATAGGATTTAAAGAACTCAATGATTTTTAGTCACCCTATTAAAGGATTTACAAAAATCTTGTTAAAGCTACCCAATAAAGGGATTTTCCAACTGCTGAAATGGTTAGAAGTCAACAGGTAATACACTGATCTGATAACATCACTTAATGCCAAAGAAGATCCACTTTAGTTCCTTTACATCTACAATCACACTCTATAGATCTCTACTCACTACACTGGTCTGACAAGAATCACTTCACACACATTCATTTGCCAACAACTTCAAATGAGAGTCATCATCGACCTTATAGACAACAATTAGGTCAGTGGCAAAAAAATAAAACCCTAAGCATCTAGGTTAACAATACAACCGGTCCAATCTTGACCATTTAAACACATTACATAGGGTAAAACAATCTTGAACAAATATCAAGACAGTCTGCATCATTCATTCTTTCCCGCTTCTAGAAGCTGATAACCCATCACGTGTTCTCCACCGTTTACTAAGATTTTGCACATTCCCGAGGCAGATAGAATCAATCTTCTTCATGCAAGATCCTCAATGAAATCCTTCACGTGCACAAGGCTAACATGGCAACACGATCTGATCTTCATTTCAATGCTAACTCATCAAAAGATGCCGTTGATCGAATCACATAGACACGGAATGCATCAACCGAAAACCTTGAATCCGAGAATACCAACCGGTATTCATATCAAATGAAACCCCGATACAAACTTTTCATATACCGGTTCACATTCCAACATACTAGTTCACCTTTTCGCATATATCGGTTCACATCATCATACCAATTCACTTCATACCATCATACCGGTTCTCTTGCCATTTTGCTTTCTTCAATATACGAGTTCATACTTGAGCATATTGACATCAATGAAAACATACAATATCATAAAGTCATCCAACTCTACACATATGCCAACAATTGTGTCCTACAACCCCTTAGGACACCATATGACCTCTTAAGACACCAAATTGTGTCCTTAGGGGTCATATGATATCCTAAGGGGTCGTACAATACAATATGACCTCTTATGACACTATATTGGGTTGTTATGGGTCCTATCGTGTCCATAGGGATCATATTGTATCCTACAACCCCTTAGGAAACCATATGACCCCTTAAGACACCAAATTGTGTTGTTAGTGGTCATATGGTGTCCTAAGGGGTCATAGGACACCCCATGACCCCTAAGGACAACATACGACCCCTTATGCCACCATAATGGGTCATTATGGGTCCTATGTTGTCTTAAAGGGTCATATTGTGTCCTATGACCTCTTAGGACACCATATGACCCCTTAAGACACCAAATTGTGTCATTATGGGTCACATGGTGTCCTAAGGGGTCACGGGACACCATATGACCTCTAAGGACAACATACGACCCCTTATGATACCATATGGTGTCCTTAGGGGTCATATGGTGTCCTAAAGGGTCATATTGTTTCCGATGACCCTTTGGGACACCATATAACCCCTTAAGACACCAAATTATGTCATTATGGGTCATATTGTATCCTAAGGGGTCATGGGAAACCATATGACCCTTAAGGACAATATACGACCACTTATGACACTATATTAGGTCATTATGGGCCCTATTGTGTCCATAGGGATCATATTGTGTCCTACGACCCCTTAGGACACCATATGACCCCTTAAGACACCAAATTGTGTTGTTAGGCATTTCATGGTGTTCTAAGGGGTCGTAGAATACCATATGACCCACAAGGACAACATACGACCTCTTATGACACCATATTGGGTCATTATGGGTCCTATGGTGTTCATAGGGGTCATATTGTGTCCTACGACCCCTTAGAACACTATATGACCCCTTAAGACACAAAATTGTGTCATTAGGGGTCATATAGTGTCCTAAGGGGTCATATTGTGTCCTACAAACTCTTAGGACAACATATGACCCCTTAAGACACCAAATTGTGTACTTATGGGTTATTTGGTGTCCTAAGGGGTTAAGAGACACCATATGACCCCTAAGGACAACATATGACCCCTTATGACACCATATGGTTTTGTTAGGGGTCATATGGTGTTGTAAGGGGTAATATTATGTCCTAGGACCCCTTAGCACACCATATGACTGCTTAAGACACCAAATTATGTTGTTATGGGTCATATTGTGTCATAAGGGGTCATAGGACAACATATGACCCCTAAGGACAACATACGACCTCTTATGACACTATATTGGGTCGTTATGGGTTCTATGGTGTCCATAGGGGCATATTGTGTCCCACAACCCCTTAGGACACCATATGACCCCTTAATACACCAAATTGTGGCACTAGGGGTCATATGATGTCCTAAGGGGTCGTAGGACACCATATGACCCCTAAGGACAACATACAACCCCTTATGACAACATATTGGGTTGTTATGGGTCGTATGGTGTCTTAAGGGGTCATATTGTGTCCTAGACCCCTTAGCACACCATATGACCCCTAACGACACAATTTTCTATCTTAGTGGGTCATATGGTGTCCTAAGGGATCATATTGTGACCTACGAACGCTTAGGACACCATATGATCCCTTAAGACACCAAATTGTGTCATTATGGGTCATATGGTGTCCTAAGGGGTCATGGAACACCATATGACCCCTAAGGACAACAAATGACCCCTTATGACACCATATGGTGTCGTTATGGGTCATATGGTGTCCTAAGGGGTCATGGGACACCATATGACTCATAAGGACAATATACAGCCCCTTTATGACAAAATATGGTGTTGTCAGGGGTTATATGGTATCCTAAGGGGTCATGGGACACCATATGACCTCTAAGGACAACATACAACCCCTTATGACACCATATGGTGTCATTAAGGGTCATATGGTGTTGTAAGGGGTCATATTGTGTCCTAGGACCCCTTACGACACCATATTACCCCTTAAGACACCAAATTATATCATTATGGGTTGTATTGTGTCTTAAGGGGTCATGGGAAACTATATGACCCCTAAGGACAATATACAACCTCTTATGACACCATATTGGGTTGTTATGGGTCCTATGGTGTCCATAGGGGTCATATTGTGTCCTACAACCCCTTAGGACACCATATGATCCCTTAAGACACCAAATTGTGTCTTTAGGGGTCATATGGTGTCATAAGGGGTCGTAGGACACCATATGACCCCTAGGGACAACATGCAACCTCTTATGACACCATATTGGGTCGTTATGGGTCTTATGGTGTCCATAGGGGTCATATTGTGTTCTATGACCCCTTAGGCTACCATATGACCCCTTATGACTAGGAATTGTGTCGTTAGGGGTCATATGGTATCCTAAGAGGTCATAGGACACAATATGACTTTTAAGGATGACATAGACCCCTTATGACACCATATTGGGTTGTTATGGGTCCTATTGTGTCCTAAGGGGTCATATCATCTCCTTTGACCCCTTAGGACACCATATGACCCCTAACAACATAATTTGGTGTCTTAAGGGGTCATATGGTGTCCTAAGGGGTCATATTGTGTCCTACGACCCCTTAAGACATAATATGACCCCTAACAACACAATTTGGTGTCTTAAAGGGTCATATGGTGTCCTAAGGGGTCGTAGGACATAATATGACTCCTATGGACACCATAGGACCCCTTATGACACCATATGGTGTCGTTAGGGGTCATATGGTGTCCTAAGAGGTCGTAAGGACACCATATGACACCTTAAGACACTAAATTGTGTTGTTATGGGTCATATTGTGTCATAAGGGGTCATGGGACACCATATGACCCCTAAGGACGACATACAACCCCTTATGACACCATATTGGGTGGTTATAGGTCCTATGGTGATCTAAGGGGTCATATTGTGTCCTATGACCCCTTAGGACATCGTATGACCCCTTAAGACACCATATTGGGTTGTTATGGGTCCTATAATGTCCTCAGGGGTCATATTGTGTCCTATGACCCCTTAGGATACAATATGACCCCTTAAGACACCAAATTGTGTTGTTATGGGTCATATTTTGTCCTAATGGGTCATATTGTTTCATATGACCCCTTTAAGACATCATATGACCCCTTAGGACACAATATGACCCCTTATGACTCTTGGCATTATGTGAACCGACATGAAGACATAATGATATTGTATGTTGTCATTAATGTCAATATGAGACATAGTGTGAACTGGCACATGTGATAAGTGAAGAAAGAGGAACTGACATATGTGTGAACCGGTATATGCCAAAGTGAAGTGGCACATTTGTTCAAGGTGAACTAGCATGTAGTTATGGGAAATGGCACATAGAAGCACTGTATGACTACCGGTTGGTAGGCAGCTTCCACTTTGGGGTTTCGAGTTGGAGTACCTCAAGCCTGTGTGACTCAATCGGTGATCTTTGTGTGATAAGCTAGTAGTATCATGGAGGACAGATCGTGTTGCCACATAAGCTCTGTGTGCGTGAAGGATCTTACATAAAGATGACTATTCCTATCTACCTTGGGAATGTGTAAAGTTTGTCAAATGGTGATAACGCGTGATGGGTTATCAGCCGCCATGAAAACAGTGGATAATGGATGATGGAGAATGTCTTGAGATTGATTCAAGACTAGTGCATTTAATGCAGTATGATTCAACGGTCAAGATGAAACCGTTTGAATTGCTCAACCTAATAGGTTTAGGGTTTAGGGTTTTTGCTACTGACCTGTATGATTCCTATAAGGTTGATGTTGGGTTTCTGTCTAAGGTTGTTGGCAAAGTTGTGAGTGTGTATCCAAGGAAAGTGATACGTGATTCTTGCCAGACCAAAGGAGAGAAGAGATACCTGCAAAGTGAATATGTAGAAGGAAAAGAGGAGCCTAAACAGATCTGCATTAGCATTAAGTGCTGTTAACAGATCATTGTAATTCCTGATGATCTCTAACCACTTCAATAGTTTTAAAATCCCCTAACAGGGTAGCCTTAACTAGCTTGATTCAAAATCCATTAAATCGAGTGGTCTTAACTAGCTTGTTTCAAATCCCTTAACAGGGTAACTCGAGGCTAATGAGTTCTGAGAAGCTAGAGAAGCTTAGGAGATCCTTTCAGCTATTGAGTTCTTAAAATCCTCTAACAAGGTGACCCTACCGGGTTTAACCCTTAACCGAGTATCCCTTAACCAGGTGATCCTTAACAGGATCGGTTCCTACTAGAACCTATTGTAATGTTCTTAACCGGACAAGGCTCCTAACAGAGCGGATTTCTAAAGAGTCTAAAAAGCAGCTTGTGGGTATTCATCCCCACCATTGTTTTTCCCAGTTGGGTTTCCACGTGAAAAATATGTGTGTCATGTGTAATGCTCTTGTTTTGTGATGCTCTATTTTATCTATTAAGCAGATGAAGGTTCTATGTTTTATGCCTGTCTATAAAACATATTGAACTCATTGTTGTGAAGATTTGATGGTTAAGTCTACTAGTTCATGCATGTGAATATTATGATAATGTGGTATTGAGCTAAGAGAAAAGATTATTGAGTGACTGGTTCATGACTGATTGAGCTATACTGGATGTTACTAGTTGCACTCTATTTTACCGGTATCTCTATTTATCAGTCATTTGGAGTATTTGCTGTCAAACTAGTTTTGGACTGTATTTGTGTTTGTACTGATTCACCCCTCCTCTCAATATCCTTTCAGTACTAGTGGTTCATCATTGAGTTATCAATTGGTATTAGAGCGCTCCAGGTCCTCTGTGTTGTAAGCTTAACCGCTTGAGGAAAAGATTCTAGCCAAATGATGAAGAGGGAAGGTCCAAAGTTCAACAAGGAAAGCTTTGGTATATGGAAAGACAGGATGAAGATATTCATCAAAAGCATGATGTTCAACACTGGAGTTATGTTGAAAATGTATATGTTGTTCCTACCAGTACTCTCACCGATGACCAAAAGAGATAGATACAAGAAAATGGGCAAGTCATGGAAGCCCTTATCAGTAGTCTATCTGGCATTGATTTTATTGATGTTCAGGACAAGGCAAATCCCAAAGAAGTATGGGATGCTCTTGAAGATATCTATGGTGGTGATGAGCATGTAAAATAGGCTAAGGAAGAGAGCTTGAGAGGAAAGTTTGAAGACATGAGGATGGTTGAAGGAGAGACCATTCAGCAGTATGGAATAAGAATCAAAATAGTTGTTGGAGAAATAAAGAGTGCAGGTGGCAAAATAGAAGATTCCACTATGGTAAGTAAAGTCCTGAGATCCCTGTTGCCGGTCTATGCAATAAGGGTTGCTGCTATTCAGGAGTTGAGATCAATAGACAAGTCTAAGGCGTCCTTGGACTCCATCATAGCCAAGTTGACAACCTATGAGCTAAATAGTTTTGATGGTAGTGTTCAAAAGACAAAATCAACCTTTAAAGCTTTTGCTATACCGTCTAGAAAAAGAAAAGAGGCTAGCACTAGTGGGGAACCTAATCAGAATAGAGAAATGAAGGATGAAGAGTTTCTGATGGAATTTGAAGCTCTTCTTGCTAGGAGATTTCCAAAAGGGACTGGTAAATACAAAGGTAAGCTTCCTTTGAAATGTTTCTCCTATAACTGGATAGGACATATTGCTATGAACTGTCCTAATAGTGACAACAAGGATAAAATGGAAAGGTTCAAGAAATTCAAAGGAGGAAACTGAAGAAATTGTTTTGTGGCAATTGATGAAGGTGTCACAAATGAGGAATCAGAAGATGAAGAGAATGAAGACATTGTGTTCATTGTTGTAAAGGAAGATGTGGCAAACAAGAAGGCTCTTGTCTCCCGGTTTGATGATTCCAATGAATGGATCATTGACAGTGGCTATTCTCACCATATGACTAGTGACTAGAGCAAGTTTCTATCCTTAGAAGAGTATGATGGTGGTGTGGTTCGCTTTGGCAATGATGCACCATGCATGGTCAAGGGTAGAGGGTCCATCTCCTTGAATGGAAATAGTAGTGCTGACAATGTATATTGGGTTGACTGTCTTAGACACAACCTTCTAAGTGTTGCCCAGCTAAATGACAGAGGTCTCACTCTGCAATTCAAGAATGGAGTTTACAGAATCAAAGGTAAAGATGGTAAATTGGTAGCCACCGACATGCAAACTAAAGGTAACCCATTTCATCTAAATGCAAATATAAGTACATGTCTTATGGCTAAGCTTGATGATAGCTGGATATGGCATAGGAGGTTCTGCCATGTGAACTTTGATAACATTGTGAAGGCTAGTAAGATCAAGGCAGTTAGAGGGTTGTCGGTGCTAAGCAAACCGGATAATACCTTGTGTAGAGAATGTCAATTGGGAAAAATGTCTTCCTCAACCTTTAAAGGTAAATCTTTTACTATTGACAACTTGCTTGTTCTTGTGCATACTGATTTATGTGGTCCTATAAAAACTAGAACTATGCAGGGTGATAGGTACTTCATGATTCTCACTGATGACTACTCAAGAATGATGTGGGTCACATTCTTGAAAGACAAGTCTGAAGCTTTTGGGAAATTCAAGGCTTTTAGAGCATTAGTGGAGAAGGAAAGCGGTAAAAGGATAAAATGTCTTAGAACTGATCAAGGAGGGGAATTCACTTCCAGTGAATTCAACAAGTATTGTGAAGAATTTGGCATCAAGAGACAACTGTCTGCCCCCCAGACTCCATAGAAAATGGCCTAGTAGAGAGGAATAACTGAACTGTGGTTGAAGCAGCTAGAACTATGTTGATCCAAGGAAAGGTTGCTCACACCTTTTGGAGAGAAGCAGTGAGCACTGCAGTTTACACTATGAACCGAGTACTCATCAAAAAGGGTAAGGACAAAACTCCTTATGAGTATTGGACCAGTAAGACACCTGTGGTAAACTACTTTAAGGTATTTGGTAGCGAATGTTACATCAAGAGGAGTCAACATCAGGGCAAATTTGAAGCTAAATGTGATGAAGGAATATTTCTAGGATATTCCACCAAGAGTAAAGCTTTCAAGTGCTACAACAATAGGACTCAGAGAATTATGGAAAGCATCAATGTAAGAGTTGATGAATCCTCTGAGAAGACTGAGAAAACCGGCAGTGAGCAAGTTGTAAATGAACCGGTTGCAACCTTCTGGGAACCGATTGTTAGTCAACCTAGTACCAGTAATAGTGTTCCTGAATCGGTGAATGCTGATACTGATGAAGATGAGGATGAAGAAGAAAAGCAAGGAGAACTAGTTAAGACCATTCCTCAGTATGTCAAGTTGAATCATGATCCCAAGCAGATCATAGGTGATAAGGATGCAGGAATCATTACCAGAAGAAAGATCAGAGAAAACTCATGTATGATCTTTGAATTTGAGCCTAAGTCATTCAAAGAGGGTCATAAAGATGAAGACTGGATCAAGGCAATGGAAGAAGACCTTGAATAGATAGAGAAAAATGGTACATGGTCCTTGGTACCCAGACCAAAGCATAAAAATGTCAATGGCACCAAATGGGTGTTCAGAAATAAGTTGAATGAGGATGGCACAGTGATTAGGAATAAAGCCAGACTGGTATGCAAAGGATATCCTTAAGAAGAAGGTGAAGACTATGGGGAAACCTTTGCTCCTGTAGCTAGATTGGAAGGAGTTCGTATGCTTCTTGCATATGCAGCTTTTAAGAGATTCAAGGTATATCAAATGGATGTAAAATCTGCATTCCTAAATGGTGTACTTGAAGAGGAGGTATATATTGAGCAACCAGATGGGTTTACCCTATCTGAAGATAGTGACATGGTATGTAGGATACATAAAGCATTATATGGTCTAAAGCAAGCACCTAGGGCATGGTATGAGCGCCTACATTCCCATCTTATGAAGATTGGATTTGAGAGAACAAGTGAAGATAGCAATATCTACTTGAAGTCTAAAGAAGATCAGATTTTGATTTGTGAAGTTTTTGTTGATGACATTATCTTTGGAGGAGATGACAAGATGAGTCATGAGTTTGCTGATGAGATGAAGAAAGAGTTTGAGATGTCACTCATAGGGGAGATTAAGTTCTTCATTGGACTACAGATCCAATAGATAAAAGATGGAATCTTCATCACTCAGTCCAAATATGTCAAAGAGGTGTTGAAGACTTTTGGCATGGAAGATAGAAAACTGGTTGGTACACCAATGGTGACCGGTTGCAAATTGAAAAAGGAGGATGATTCCGCACTGGTTGATGAGAAGGAATACCGGTCAATAATTGGTAAGTTACATTATGTAGTGCATAGCAGACCAGATATTGCACATGCAGTTGGCATCACTACAAGGTTCCAGAAGAGTCCAAGAGAATCTCACTTGAGTGCAGTCAAGCGGATTCTTAGGTATTTGAAAGGAACAATTGACTATGGATTGTGGTACCCATACAACAATAATTTCAATCTGAAAGTATTCACAGATGATGATTGGGTAGGTAATGTGGATGAATGGAAGAGCACAACCAGTGGTGCATTCTTTCTCGGTGGTACACTGGTCTCATGGATGAGCAAAAAGCAGAGTTACATCTCTTAGTCTACAACGGAAGTGGAGTATGTTGTAGCTTTCATGAACTACACTCAGACAATCTGGATGAAGCATGTACTGGAAGGCTTCAAGATCCCTATATCTGAACTGGCATGTATATTCTATGATAACACAAGTTCTATCAATATATCAAAGAATCTGGTTTTACATTCTAGAACCAAGCATTTTGAGCTTAAGTATCATTTCTTGAGGGAAAAAGTTCAAAATAAAGAGATTGCACTGGAGCATGTGTCTAGTAAGGAGCAGTTAGCAAACATATTCACCAAGCCTCTCCCAATGACAACATTTGTGCATTTGAGAGGTGAACTAGGGGTCTTGCCCCTTCAAGAGGTGAACTAAAAGTGAGTGTTCCACATCAGTCAGGTACTGAAAAGACAAATCTTTGGCTGATTGGTGTGTTTATGGATGCTACTCCTCAGGGGGAGCAACATGATGAGACAGTGATGATTGTACCTCCACTTTGGCATTGTTGTCAAAGGGGGAGAAGATGTGAAGCAAAGAAGATATCTTTTGTATATTTCCATCAATGCCAAAGGGGGAGATTGTTGGCATTATGTGAACCGGCATGAAAACATAATGATATTGTCTGTTGTCATTAATGTCAATATGAGACATAGTGTGAACCGGCACATGTGATAAGTGAAGAAAGAGGTACCGGCATATGTGTGAACCGGTATATGCCAAAGTGAAGTGGCACATTTGTTCAAGGTGAACCGGCATGTAGTTATGGGATTCGGCACATGGAAGCAATGTATGACTATTGGTTGGTAGGCAACTTCCACTTCGGGGTTTCAGGTTGGAGTACCTCAAGTCTGTGTGACTCAATCGGTGATCTTTGTGTGATAAGCTAGCAGTATGATGGAGGATAGATTGTGTTGCCACGTAAGCTCTATGTGCATGAAGGATCTTGCATAAAGATGACTATTCCTATCTACCTCGGGAATGTGTAAAGTCTGTCAAATGGTGATAACGCATGATGGGTTATCAGCCGCCATGAAAATGGTGGATAATGGATGATGGAAAATGTCTTGAGATCGATTCAAGACTGGTGCATTTAATGCAGTATGATTCAACGGTCAGGATCAAACCATTTGAATTGCTCAACCTAACAGGTTTAGGGTTTAGGGTTTTTGCTACTGACCTATATGATTCCTATAAGGTCGATGTTGGGTTTTTGTCTGAGGTTGTTGGCAAAGTTGTGAGTGTGTATCCAAGGAAAGTGATATGTGATTCTTGCCAGACCAAAGGAGAGAAGAGATACCTGCAAAGTGAATGTGCAGAAGGAAAAGAGGAGCCTAAATGGATCTACATTAGCATTAAGTTCTGTTAACAAATCATTGTAATTCCTATTGATCTCTAACCACTTCAATAGTTGTAAAATCCCCTAACAAGGTAGCCTTAACTAGCTTGATTCAAAATCCCTTAAATCGGGTGGTCTTAACCGGCTTATTTCAAATCCCTTAACTGGGTAACTCGAGGCTAATGAGTTCTAAGAAGCTAGAGAAGCTTATGAGATCCTTTCAGCTATTGAGATCTTAAAATCCTCTAACAAGGTGACCCTACCGAGTTTAACCCTTAACCGGGTATCCCTTAACCGGGTGATCCTTAACAAGATCAGTTCCTACCAGAACCTATTGTAATGTTCTTAACCGGACAAGGCTCCTAACAGAGCGGACTTCTAAAGAGTTCAAAAAGTAGCTTGTGGGTATTCATCCCCACCGTGGCTTTTCCCAGTTGGGTTTCCACGTGAAAAATATGTGTGTCATGTGTAATGCTCTTGTTTTGTGATGCTCTATTTTATCTATTAAGCACATGAAGGTTCTATGTTTTATGCCTGTCTATAAAACATATTGAACTCACTATTGTGAAGATTTGATGGTTAAGTCTACTAGTTCATGCATGTGAATATTATGATAATGTGGTATTGAGCTAAGAGAAAAGCTTATTGAGTGACCGGTTCATGACTGATTGAGCTATACTAGATGTTACCGGTTGCACTCTATTTTACCGGTATCTCTGTTTATCAGTCATTTGGAGTATTTGTTGTCAAACTAGTTTTGAACTGTATTTGTGTTTGTACTGATTCACCCCCCCCTCTCAGTATCGGTTCAGTACTAGTGGTTCATTATTGAGTTATCAATGACACCATATTGGGTCTCTATGGGTCCTATGGTGTCCTAAGGGGTCATATTGTGTCCTACGACCCCTTAGGACACCATATGACCCATAATGACACAAATTAGTGTCTTAATCTCTCTCTCCCTCTCTCCCCTAATCTCTCTCTCCTCCTCCCCTGATGTCAATCTCTCTTTCTCTCTCCCCTAATCTCTCTCTCTCCTAATCTCTCTCTCTCCCTCTCTCTCTCTCTATCCCTCTCCCCTAATCTCTCTCTCTCTCTCTCTCTCTCTCTCTCTCTCTCTCTCTCTCTCTCTCCCTCCCTCTCCTAATCTCTCTCTCTCTCTCTCTCCCCCCACTCCCCCCTCTCCCTCTCCCTCTCCATAATATCATATACTAATTTATTTATAAATTAATATATTAAAATATTATATATTAATATATTAATAAACAATAGATTAATTATGTCACAATTTAGTTTGTGAATTTACTTATTAAAATCGGATATCCGATTTTTGTTATACAATATTCAAATTTCAAATTTTGGCTCGGGATGCTTTGGGATTTGGCTTGGAAGTGACAAGCCTGGAAACTCAACTGAAAAAATGTGTTTTTCAGTATTCCTTGATTTTTCAGACTTTACACTAGTGGCTGATGACTTTTTTTGTAGCCAAAATTGATAAAACAAAAAAGGGTTTTTTAAGGACATTCTCAGCTTTCCAACAATATAAGGCTTTTCTTATTTCAACTTTAATAAATAATTATTATTTATTTTCTAATTGAATTCTGATAGTAGTCCTGATTGATAGACTGATTGAAAAACACTCATAACTTTCAAACGGTATAAAATTTTTTGAATCCAAAACATGCATCACATCCTATGCTTCGTCTACTATAGGGAAAAAAAATTTAAAATTATATTTCATAAGTTTTTGACAAAGTTAAGGTGGTCAGATGTAGGAGTTTTTGAATTTCTGAAAAAGTTGTAGTAAAAAATTCATAAATAATTATTTACTTTATAAAAAATTATAAAAAAATATGTCACATCCAGACATGAGTCTAATAATTCTATTATAAATATTATTAAAAAATATTATGATTTGATTTTGATTAGGGTGGTTAGACATGCGTCTACTTCTTATCTTTTTCCTAAAATTTTAGTACCATTGCATTGAAATTTGAAATTTTCATCAAATAGGTTTTTTTTTTTTCCAAAAAACAACTAGTAGCTTAGAAACTACATTCAATTTTCCATAGATTCTCTTCTTATACATTTTAAAAATAATGTTCACAACTTATTCAAATTTTCATGTCAAGTTGCATAACTCTGATTTTTTTAAATTTCATTGCTACTTAAGGGCCTATTTTGGCACACCATGATCCCGAACATACCCTCTACTGGAGAGAAGCAATGAGTACAATGGTTTATACATTCAACAGAGTACATATCAAAGGAGAAACTAGTAAGACACCTTATGAATTATGGTTTGGCAATACACCTATAGTTAAGTATTTCAGAATTTTTGGTAGTAAGTGTTATATTAGGAGAGATGATACTATTGGAAAATTTGATCCTAGATGTGATGAAGGCATATTTATTGGTTATTCTAATGAAATAAAATCATATAGATGTTATAAAAAGAGTTTGCACAGAATTGTGGAGAGTGCTAATGTCAAACTAGATGAGCTGAACAAAAGTCAAATCATAATTTATGAGAAGGAACTGACAGTGGAAATGATTATATCTGAACCGGTAGCACCTTTACCAGAACAAAGAGTTTAACCAGTTACTCCGACAACATTAGATAATTCTACAGTAACTGAAGAATAGGAAAGAGGAACAAAGAGTCAGAAGACTCCTAGATATGTGAGATTGAATCATTCTAAAGATCAAATCATTGGGGATAAGAACAATGAAGTGATGACAAGAAGAAGACTGACACCTAATGATGTATGTTTCATTTCACAAGTTGAACCGGTATTAGTAATTGAGGCATGTAAAGATGAACATTGGTTAAAATCTATGGTAGAAGAATTAGATCAGATTAAGAAAAATAACACATGGACTTTGGTTCCCTGGCCTAAAAATAAAAATCTTATTAGTTTGTAAAGGATATTCTCAGAAGGAAGGAATTGATTATGGAGAGACTTTTGCACTAGTAGCTAGGATTGAAGCTGTAAGATTATTTATTGCCTATGTTACTTATAAAAACTACAAGGTTTATCAGATGGATGTTAAATGTGCATTTTTGAATGGGGATCTTTATGAGGAAGTTTATATTGAGCAACCTGATGGTTTTTCACTATCAGATGATATAGATATGGTTTGCAGGTTAAGGAAATCTTTATATGGATTGAAACAAGCACCTAGAGCTTGGTATGTAAGGTTGGATAAATATCTTTTGAAGCTTGGTTTTACTAAGGGCAATGCTGACAATAATTTATATTATCAAAATCACTAATTATGATATACTGATTGTTGACGTATTTATTGATGACATTATTTTTTAGAGGTGAAGATAAGTTATGCATAGAATGTTCTAAGAATATGGAGAAAGAATTTGAGATGTCTATGATTGGTGAGATGAAATTTTTCTTGGGTTTACAGATTACTCAAACTGACAAAGGCATTTTTATCTCTCAAACTAAATCTGCTAAGGAATTATTGAAGAAATTTGGTATGGGAAATTCTAAACTGGTAAGTAAACCTATGGTTACAAGTGAGAAATTGACAAGAAGAGATGTTTCTACACCGATAGATCCTACAAGATACAAATCTATGATTAGAGGTCTTCATTATTTGACTTAGACTAGGCCTAACATTAGTAATGTTGTTTGTATTGTTTCAATATTTCAGAGTGATCCTAGAGAAAATCATGAGATGGTGGTGAAAAGGATTTTTAGATACTTGCAAGCTACATCATAATATCACCCGTGGTACCCTAAGGATGATAACTTTACTTTATGTGCATATACAAATGCTGTTTGGGTTAGAGATGTTGATGACCGAAAAAATAGTTCTCTATCTACTGCTAAAGCTGAACATGTTGTTGTTGCTACTAACTCTACACAAGTTTTATGGATGAAGCAAATATTGAAGGATATAAAGGTGGATTGTGATGCACCGATAGTTATTCATTGTGATAACTCTACTGCTATTGATATATCAAAGAATCTGGTATTTCATTCTAAGACAAAACACATATCTATCAAGTATAACTTTTTGAAGGAGAAGGTGGTAGCAAATGAAGCTAGACTGATTTATGTGAACACTAAAGAACAAATTGCAGATATTTTCACTAAACCTTTATCAAAGGAATTATTTGAGTACCCGAGAGAGAGATTGAGAGTTTTTGCCCCTCCGATAGAGACTGATTGATGTGGTTTGGCATCAGTCCAACACGCACTATCTGAGATACTATTCATTCTAGCATTGATGTGGGATGCTACTGCTCAGGGGGAGTAGTTAGCTTTGAGATTTAGAGGCTTATGTTTTTTCTTTGATATTTCTGTCAGATTTCTGGCATTGATGTCAAAGGGGGAGAGATATTGATATTTAGAGCTATATGCAAGTGATTGGTGGTGTCCTTCCATAGGGGGAGACTTGTTTGACATTTATTTGTACTTAGATGTTTTTCACATCTAGTGTTGTCATCAATGCGAAAGGGAGAGATTGTTGGCCATTTTGTGGAATTGATTATGTGTTGCATTGATGTTTTGTCATTGATGTCAGCACTAGCTATTTGGATGCTTTACCGACACCCTTCTAGTCTCGGTAGGTTAAGTGCTTTCTGGTTAACCTGGATCCTGTATGATCCAGTATAGTCTGGTGATGGAATTGGCTTGTTCATGATACTTACACTCATATTTGGTCAATTGGATTCATTCTGGTGATTGGATGCTATCCTGCTTGCTTAGATGATTGGTTTCTGGTTCCGGCAAGGGTTTCATCGATAGAGATTTTGATGGAGATTTTTGATGAATTGCATAAGTGGTGTTGGTGCAACTTCTAATGGAGGTTCAAGATGTTATTGGTGATCATGTTCGAGACTTGGTGGTTGGAGATCATTGTTGAAGTGTGTGGACCTATACTTCGTCCCAGTTGATCTAGGTTATGGACCGACTTTAATGTAATGTGTGGATAGGACCTATTGATGTATTTCTGGGATGTCTTATCTGTTAACATTACTTTTTGGTCTAAGGCTGACATGGTTTGCAATTATGTAATTAGTTTATTATCTGGTGGCCGACTTGATTATTTATGGTCGAGGGTTTGTATATATAGATGTAAGAGCTCATTGTAGACCATTATGGTTAATGTAAGAGGTCATGGTCAAGGAATGTAATGTGTGAATGATGTAATATCATTTAGGTAGAGGAGTTGGTCGATCATTGGAGATCAAATTGGGTTTATGTAAGAGGATTTAGTCCTTCATTATTGAGCTTAACTAAAACTGTACTCTGGCATAGGAGATGCTATCTTTTGTAGTTGAACACTTCTCTAGATTGGTGTCTAGATTTCTATGTAGTAAGTGAGGCTCCTTTTGTGATGGACATTGTGCTCTAGGTTGTTGGCCTTATTGCAAGTGCAAGCCCCTTCATTGTAATTCACAAACTTACAATAGAATTATTATCTAACTGTGGCTAGGCTTCCCACCGTGGTTTTTCCCTTAACCGGGTTTTCCATGTACAAATCTTGGTTTTGTGTGGATAGCTTTTATTCTATGATTATTGTTTATGCTTAATTGGATTAACTGCTATTCTGGTATTATTGTTTTGGGTTCTGGTATTAAAGTTTTAATTGCTGAATGTTCATGCAATCTCTGACAACTGATTCATCCCCCCCCCCTCTCAGTTGTGTTACGGTTATCTAAACTATCTAACACTGCTAGGAGTGTATCCTGTTGAAGATCCCAAAAGCTCTATTAGGAGCTATACCATTTTTATGTAGTACCTTGTTAGGAGTAACCTCGATAGAGGATTTTAATCCCAAACTAATGGATCACTTGGTTAGAGGTTTTGTACAATGAATCTTGTTAGAGCGTACCTGGTTAAGGGATTTAACTATTGTAGTGATTAGAAAACAATAGGTGGTGTGATCTAAAAATAGCACATCTTTCTTGTATAGATCCTCTTCAACTCGCTCAAAACTGCACCACCGACATACTCTGCAATTCCTTTGATAAATCACATCAACACATCACTTGTATCTTGCATCATAAAAATTGTTCAACACAATGCCATTTTATAGACATTAGATTTCATGTCATCTCATGAATCACATCACAATTTCCTAAGTGCAGTGTATCTAGACAATCTTGCATAACACATCACAAATTACTGCCAAATCTGTCAAAGAGGGATAACTCATCACGATCAGTGATAACTCATCACACAATCAATGAAACTGGTTGGAACATCGATACCGGTTAAGAGTTAACCTCTTCTAACTCATAGACCGATTGTCCTCCATTTTCTTCCTTGTTGATCTTTGTTGAATCTCCAAGCTATTATCATGTCATTTCTGCATATGTCGGTTGTCTACATATACTAGTTAGACACCTTCAAACTGATTGGACTTCTCTATACAAATGATATTGATTTGCAATACAAAGACTTAGGGGTAGTACCAGTTTGTCTTAATTAAGATGACTATGACAATGTGAACATATGTGTGTGTATACATGTGCCATCAATGAAAACACATGAAGTCATCCATTACAAAAATCATCATCAAGCCGAAAAAAAGATATTGGAATGGAGTATCAAGAAATAGATGCATGTCCCAATGATCATATTATATATCATTAACAACATGAATTTGCAGTAGAATGCCTTGAATTTCATATCAGTAGATATTAAATAGATCAATTAACAAAAAATGTGCCTTGCAAGATTCTTCGTTATATTCCCATTATTCCACGTTTGTAACAATAATTTAGGTGCGAAAGCTTGGTGCAATTTATGTATTAACATGTACGCAATACAAGTTGAGATGACATTATTTGAATGTCAGCATATGGTGTTGGTATTTTGGTATGGTTTTGTCATTGATGTCAACACCTACTGAAAACAAGCACTTTGGAGATCCAGCAACATTCACTAGCAAGCAAGTAACTATTGCACAGTTACTGGTATATGGTTCACCGGCAGGATATAATATTCACCAGTACGTGGAATGATATGAAAGACACTTGATAATGTCGAAGACATCGTATCGACACTTTTTTTTGAAGAATTGATCATTGGTATATTCATATTTGCATATCTGCTTTTACCGGCAAATAGGTCCAGGGTTATCTAGGGTTACACCGATAGGATTATCTTTTCCAGATTAGCATGGCACACTATGGAGATGATTTATTATTGATATAAATGCATTAAGCTGACATGTTCAATCGGTTATTACATCGGATATTATATTGTATGTAAAATGTTTTATTGTAATATCTTGTAGAGCTGACCTACTAAAATTGGTCTTAGGGTATGGTATAAATGTAAGATCTTATTTGTAAGATCAAGTGTGGAATGCGAAAAAGAATTGAGTGAAGGTATATGCGAGATTAAACAGAGGTATACACAAAGACATCATTTGAAGGTGAAGCAAGGTTTTTGTAGAAGCATATCAGCATTACATCGGTATTGAATCCAGTATATGAAGATGCTATTTTTGTGCAGTACATTCTTATTGGATTTAACCATCCAACTATAGTGAGTGTGACTCCCATTTTTGTGATTGAGCAGTGAGCTCTAGGCTGTTGGCCTTTCTTCATGTGCAGACCCCATTTATGTACACTTACTATCTGTAGTAGTATCATCTGATTGTGGGTAAGGTTTCCCACCATGGTTTTTCCCCTTACAGGGTTTCCACGTACAAATATTGGTGTTATGTGTTGTGGATGACTTTATGTTTATGTTTCATGCATTAATCCTTACCGGTATAGTAATTTACTATTAACACTGTCTATTGGCATACTTAACTGGTTTAGCGGTATTAAGCATTAAGCTGGTTAAATAGTTTTTGGTTTGAATTTATTTGACAACTAATTCACCCCCCCCTCTTAGTTGTCTCCGAGACCTAACAATTGGTATAAGAGCCTAGTCTTGTTTTACAGAAGTTTAACAACTTGAGGAGATCCAATGTCTACAAATTATTTCAAGAAGGACAATCCTAAACTTGATGGAACCAACTATGGGATATGGAAGATCAAGATGGAGACACATCTGAATTGCATCGGTAAAGACATCTAGGAAGTTACAAAGAATGGTTATACTGCTACTGTAGTTAGCCAGACTGCTCCAGTTACCTTAGCTAAAGATGAAGAGAATGATTGCAAAGCAAGAGAAGAACTTTTGAGCGCAGTATCAAATCAACAAATCATGAGATTATTAGATAGGTCTATTGCTAAAGCTATTTGGGATCATTTTGCAACACTAAATGAAGGAGATTCCACAATTAAGATTACAAAACTTGAAAGCTTTCGAGTCAGGTATGAACATCTGAAAATGGAAGAAGATGAAAGGATTTCTGCTTTTATGGAAAGAGTAAATGAAATTGTTTTGGGTATTAAATATTGTGGAGGAACTTTGAGTGAGGATGAAATTGTTTCAAAAATATTAAGAGGATTGCCACTAGCATATAAAATGAAGTTTACTGCTATAAATGAGTTGAAAACAATGCCTAATACATCAGTAACTAAGGATACATTGATCGGAAAACTTTCAGCCTTTGAAATTGAGGAATTTGGTCTTGTTGCTACTATAAAAACTGATTTGGCCTTTAAAGAATCAACATCATCTGCTCCATCATTTGACAAATCAAACTGGAAAGCCTTTTATGCAAGAGAACTTGAAGAAACCAGGAAGGAGAATGAAGAACTTGAAGAACTTGAAGCACTATTTGCAAGGAAAATGCCAAAAGGTCCAGTTGGAAGTAAGTATGAAGGTAAAGCACCCTTTAAATGTTTTAACTGCAATAAGATTGGTCATATGGCTTCGAGATGCCTTGATAGACATGGTAGACTAAGAGAAGAAGCAAGAAGAACATACAAGCCTAATCTTGAATATCAGAGATACAAATTTAAGAAGAATAAAGACAAATCTTGTTACATTGTTGATGAAGGTGTGACTGATGCTTCTGATGAGGATCCAATAGACAATGGATGGGTTTTTGTTGCTATAAAAGAGGATCAACTGACACCTACTCTTCAACCGGTAGAACAAGCCCTAGCAGTTAAAGTTGAAGCAAACGATGAATGGATCATTGACTCAGGATGCTCATATCATATGACAGGTGACAAAGGTAAATTCTTGAACTTTCAAGAATACAATGGAGGTTTAGTAAGATTTGGAGATGACAAAGCTTGTTCAATCAAAGGTAAGGGTTCAATATCTTATGATGGTGAGCATAACACTAACAATGTCTACTATGTTGAAGGTTTAAAGCATAATCTTTTAAGTGTTGGTCAATTAGTTGAGAAGGGATTTCAGTTACAATTTAAAAATGGAAAATGCAAAATCATGAATAGAACTGGTTTGGAAATTGCAACCAGTAATCAAACTAGAGGTAATATCTTTCATTTGAATAATAGTGAAAAGACATGTTTAATTGCACATATAGATGAAAGTTGGTTATGGCATTAAGAGACTATGTCATGTAAACTTTGATTGCATGGTAAAAATCAGTACTTCTAAGGTAGTAAGAGATCTACCTAAAATTGTGAAACCTCAAAATACAATTTGTAAAGAATGTCAATTTGGAAAACAAGTTAGAGCTAGTTTCAAAAGTATTCCAAAAAAATCCAATAATGCTCTTGATTTAATTCACACTAATTTATGTGGTCCAGCTAGAACAAAAATTGTGACAAATGAACCTACACTAAATCCACTAGTACAGAATCAAGATCCAGTTACCCCAGTATCATCAGAGGATTCCACAGTAATTGAAGAACAACAACAAAATAAGACACCCTGGTATGTAAGATTGAATCATTCTGAAGATCAGATAATTGAAAACAAATTTAAAGGAGTTCTGACAAGAGGAAGATTGGCAAATGAAGAGGTATGTCTTATTTCTCAAATTGAACCATCATCTATCAATGAGGCATGTGAAGATAAATTTTGGATTAAAGCTATGGAAGAAGAATTAGGACAAATTGAAAAAAATAATACTTGGACATTAGTTCCTCGGCCTAAAGATAAAAATGTAATTGGAACCAAATGGGTATTTAGAAACAAACTTAATGAAGATGGTAAGGTTGTCAGAAATAAAGCAAGACTAGTGCATAAGGGATATTCTGAGAAAGAAGGAGTTGATTACAATGAAACCATTGCACCGGTAGCCAGAATTGAGGCAGTCAGATTATTCTTGGCTTTTGCAGCTCACAAGGACTACAAGGTTTATCAAATGGATATTAAATGTGCATTTTTGAATGGAGATCTTGAAGAAGAAGTATATATTGAACAACCTAATGGATTTTCTTTGATAGATGAAAATGATATGGTTTGCAGGTTAAAGAAAGCTCTGTATGGATTAAAACAAGCCCCAAGAGCTTGGCATGCAAGGTTGGATAAGTATCTTTTAAAGATTGGTTTTACTAAAGGAAATGCAGATAGTAATTTATATTACAAAATAACTAATGATGACATCTTGATTATTGAAGTATTTGTTGATGATATAATATTTGGAGGAAAAGATGGATTATGTAAGGAATTTTCTATTAAAATGCAGCAAGAATTTGAAATGTCTATGATTGGAGAAATAAAATTCTTTTTAGGAATGCAGATTTCATAGACTGATAAAGGTATATTTTTGAGTCAATCCAAGTACTTGAAAGAATTACTAAAGAAATTTGGGATGGAGAACTCGAAACCGGTAAGCACACCTATGACTACAAATGACAAATTATCTCAAAGGGATGAATCTACACCTATTAATCCAACTAGATACAAATCAATGATAGGAGGTTTACTGTATTTGACACAAACCAAGCCTGATATTATGAATGCAGTATGTATTGTTTCTAGATTTCAAAGTAATCCTAGGGAAAATCATGAATCAACAGTAAAAAGGATTTTCTGGTACTTACAAGGCACAACAAATCTTGGATTATGGTATCCTAGAGATGAAAATTTTGACCTATGTGCATATACAGATGCAAATTGGGCAGGAGATGTGGATGATAGAAAAAGCACCACTGGAGGAGCATTCTTTCTTTGAAAAAGATTGGTTTCTTGGTTGAGTAAGAAATAGAGTTGTAAGCAATTGATATATCTAAGAATCCAGTATTACATTCTAAAACAAAACATGTTTCTATCAAACTCAATTTTCTAAGGGAAAAAGTTGAAGAAAAGGAGATAAAACTGGTTTATGTGAATACTAAAGAACAACTTGTAGATATTTTCACAAAACCTTTGCCTAAGGAGACCTTTGAATATCTCAGAAATCAACTTGGAGTCATACCACCACCGATAGAGACTTAGATAGTTGATGATTATCATCAATCGATATAATTGAAAGAAATCTTTTACTCCAGTCTTTTGATGAGGAAGCTACTTCTCAGGGGGAGTAGTTGATATTTTGTATGAACTTGATTTTTGTAACTTTGGCATTTGATGTCAAAGGGGGAGAGATATCTATGGAAAAACACATTATCTTTTGAGGAGAGATTGGTATTGAAAATAAATCTTTGGATAAACACATGTTGCTCCCAGGGGAAGAAATTGTTGTCCAAGGGAGATTGTTGGTTTTTGGTATTTGGCATTTCTATTTTGGCACTTTGATGGTTTTTCCATGTTGTGTTGCCATCAATGCCAAAGGGGGAGATTGTTGGTACTTTGGTATGGTTTTGTCATTGATGTCAACACCTATTGAAAACAAGCACTTTGGAGATCCAACAACATTCACCGGCAAGCAAGTAACTATTGCACAGTTACTAGTATATGGTTCACCGGCAGGATATAATGTTCATTGGTAGTTGGAATGATATGAAAGACACTTGATAATGTCGAAGACATTGTATGGAGACTTTGTTTTGAAGAATTGATCATTGGTATATTCATATTTGCATATTTGCTTTTACTGACAAATAGGTCCAGGGTTATCTAGGGTTACACCGGTAGGATTATCTTTTCCAGATCAGCATGGCACGCTATGGAGATGATTTATTATTGATATAAATGTGTATTAAGCCGACATGCTCAATCGGTTATTGCATCGGATATTATATTGTATGTAAAATGTTTTATTGTAATATCTTGTAGAGCTGACCTACTAAAATTGGTCTTAGGGTATGGTATAAATGTAAGATCTTATTTGTAAGATCAAGTGTGGAATGTGAAAAATAATTGAGTGAAGGTATATGCGAGATTAAGTAGAGGTATACACGAAGACATCATTTGAAGGTGAAGCTAGGTTTTTGTAGAAGCATATCAGCATTACACGAGTACAAAATCCAACATATGAAGATGCTATTTTTGTGCAGTACAGTCTTATTGGATTTAACCATCCAACTATAGTCAGTGTGACTCCCATTTTTGTGATTGAGCAGTGAGCTCTAGGCTGTTGGCCTTTCTACATGTGCAGACCCCATTTATGTATACTTACTATCTGCAATAGTATCATTTGATTGTGGGTAAGGTTTCCCACTGTGGTTTTTCCCCTTACAGGGTTTCCATGTACAAATATTGGTGTTATGTGTTGTGGATGACTTTATGTTTATGTTTCATGCATTAATCCTTACCGGTATAGTAATTTACTATTAACACTGTCTACCGGCATACTTAACTGGTTTACCGGTATTAAGCATTAAGCTGGTTAAATGGTTTTTGGTTTGAATTTATTTGACAACTGATTCACCCCCCCCTCTCAGTTATCTCCGGGACCTAACATATGGTTATTCATTTACGGATATAAAGGAAAAATGACCACACTTTAAAGAAGAAACTTGTAATCTGAGGCTTTCATTTGCAATAGACTGTGTCAATCCATTTGGAGAGCTAAGATCTATTTACTCAGTGTGGCCTGTTTTTGTTATCAACAATAACATTCCTTCATGGATGTCAATAAAGAGGGAGCTCATAATATTGGCAATGATTGTTTCAGGTATTTTTTTCATTTAAAAGTCATGTAGATTAAATTATATATATTGTAGTAAAATGGTTGTAATAATTATGTAATATTTTTGTTCATTCAACTAGGTAAGTACCAAGTTAAGGATATGAATGTATATATTGAGCCTGTTATCAACAAGCTGCGGGAGTTATGAAATGGTGTCATTATGTATGATGTCTCTAGACCAATATGACAAAGATAATTTCAAATTCATGCAGTGCATGTATGGATAATTCATGATGCCCTAGGGCTAACACATTTTATTGGCATGTTATAATGTTCTAATTGCGCACTTTAATAATGTTGAACTTTTAAAAGTATAAATCATGCATTTTTAAAAATAATCCATTGAATATATATAATTATAAAAATTAACATATTTAATCCAATTATACATGATCTTGCAGGTCTTCAAACAAAGGGAAAATTTGCATGTCCAGTTTGTGGTCCAAAGATGAAATCTCATCATTCAACAAGTTTACGAAAGTGTGTGTTTGATGAGTATAGGAACTTCCTCCATAAAAATCATAAGTATCGAACTATTGAAAAACATATTTTCAAAGGGAAAGTAGAGACTACATCAAAACCATGAAGAATGACACCTCGCCTACGGATGTTGGAATATAAGAGAATTAATCGTGAAGGTAATATCATTCAATCTAACTATTTATCTATCAAATATGATATGTTTGAAATTTATATTTGTATATTGTGTTTTGTTTACTCATTTTGTAATTAACGATGATTGTCATTGTTAACTTTTTAAACTTATATGCTTTATGAAGGTCGTCAAGGCATTAATTACCACCTTCCAAAGGGACTAAAAAGTTATCCTAGATAATTTAGTAGGTTGCCCTAATATGAGCAGCTAAAAATTGTGCATTTATTTGATACTATGCATATTGGAAACACTATAATAGAGACGTTATGGAAAAGATTGGATGGAAGGAATGACAAAGAAAAAAATGTCAAACTTTGTAGTGACATTCAGGAATCCAATCATGCAATGAAAAATATCATTCAATTAAATAGTGATGGAGACCAGATTAATATAATTGTCATTGCTTAGTTATTAACGGAGCAACAAAGCAATGCTATAAAAGAGGTCATACGAAAAATTTGATTTCCCACAGGATTTGCTGCAAACATAAACAATCTCATAACAAAGAAAGGTGAATTTGGGCTAGGGATAAAAACGCATGATTGGCATACCTTCATTAAGGTAATTCATGTTCTTGTATATTTTCTATATATTTGTATACTGCATGTACTTTTCATTGTATTATGTTTAGTACTAGTTTTGGAAAAACAATGAAATGATCATTTTATAATTGTTGTAGTATGTTCTACCTCTATCTCTCCAAGACCACTTCAACAATAATGTCAAGCAAGTTATATATGATCTTGGAAAATACATGAGGTAAGTAGTGTTATTTTTTAAATTTCTTGCATAGATATTATATTTGCGGTTTTTTTACTTGTTATGTAATATATTGTATATTATTTTGTTAATTCTTGTTAATATATTTGTATCTTGAATCACTTGTAGATGGTTATAATCTAAAGAAATCCATAAAGAAGATATTAAATATTGAAAGAGAAAAATTCTTGGTCTAATGTGTGAAATGAAAAAGTGTCTACCTTCGACAGTTTTCATTGCACAAAAACACTACCTAATACACCAAGTTGAGGAGATTGAATTGTGTGGACCTGCACACACAAGGTCAATGTGGATGGTTGAGAGGCACTTGAAATTTTTGAAGGCTTTGGTTTGACAAAGAGAACATCCTGAGGGTTCTATGGTGGAGAGATAAATGGTATACCAGACTATGGTGTATATTACTGAATATCTTCCTAACTTTGCGACAAAGATCCATGTAGATCACATTTGGGATCCCAAATCCATTAACAAATTCAAAGGGGAGTACTTGATGGGAAAGGTAGATTGAGGAAAGTGAAAGGTAATTATTGGATGTTCATGGAAATTAATCTGAATACATTTTACATTTGGTTTTTATATATATTATAGTTAATTAACTCTTAATCTTCAATATACATCAGTTGTAAATTTCTAGTTATTTTTTCTACAGTTGCTTGAGAGCGAGATGCACTACATTTGTATGTCACAAACAATCTTGATTGGATGACGATATGGATTGAACGATGTCAACAATATGATTGTGCATTAACATGAGAAGGTGTGGATTCATTGGTTAAAGAAGCTCATTGTAATGGAGATTCTAATGTTACACCAAGGGAAATTGATTTGGCATATGGTTAAAGAGATAAATAGGTACGTATAAATATATTAATCAACCATTTTTTTTTTTTAATTGTAATGATGTATATATATATGTTATTTTTTGCATACATTTGAGAAAGAATAACTATGTTTATCAACTGGCAATGCAATATTTTTTACATGTTTGACATATTGTAGGTGAAACACCACAAAGCTATGTAGTGCAATGGTCATAAATTTTGCATTAAAAAGTTGGATGACATGAAGAAAACTTGTGATTATGGGATAACTTCATTATTTAAGGTGATTAATGTTTCATCTAGAAGCGACATACATCCTCAAGTCTCAAAAAATTGATACTATGGGATTTTGGATGATATACTTGAGTGTGACTTTGGGTCCTTCAAATTAGTTATTTTCATCTTCCAATGGTATAGGCTACAATTGAATAAAAATGATCTTGACAGAACTGTTATTGAACATGATAATGGATTTACAATGGTCAATACAAGGTCATTTGAGCAAGCTAGAAATGAGCCCTATGTTCTTCCAAGCCAATGTGAGCAAGTATTTTACTCAGAGGTTCCACATAAACCGGGTTGGTCATTTGTTATTAGACATGATCCTAGTGGAAGGCCGATAAAGTATAATTTCATGGAAGAAGAAGATACAAAAGAACTAGAAGATGATGTACATGATGACCAGGATCAATACTTGGTTGATGATATGCCCAATGAAGAAGTCAAAGAAGAGGAACAAGATCACGATGATGTAAGATTTAGTGTTCATGAAGATGATGATGATGATGATGATGATGATGATGATGATGATGATGATGATGATATCAATGATGATGATATCAATGGTGATGATGATGATGATGATGATGATGATGATGATGATGATGATGATGATGATGATGACCAATCCTTACAATGTCGATTCTGGATCAGAAGATATAAACAAAGAGTTGGATATGAAGAAGAAGATCAATGGCATGATATAAATGTATGAGGTATGTGATTAGTATATTATCTATTTGATATTGATTTCTTGGTATTTTTTGGTGAAATCTAAATGTTGTGATTATGTGGGAGGGCTTGTACTTTGTGATTATCTTCACATGAATCTTTACATGTCAAGTCATTTATACTTTTACATTACAAATTTTTGCATGATGTTGTGTTTCCTACTAATATATTTATGGAAAATTTAATGAATGAATCCTCTTATTGGTTTGTTATGCAATGACACAATGATTCCTATTATGATGTATGATGCACCTGATACTATTTTGTATCTATGCTCTTAATTTAATTTGAGGAGATGATGTTTTCTAATCTTGATATTTAAACAAGTCTATGATATTTGCATGAGCTATTGTAGATAATACCTCAAGGAATGTGTGTTGCATTAATGGATCATTAAGAAGTGTTGCAGATAATACTCTTTATTGGACATATTGATGTAATATATATTTATTATTGTTATCAATTCTGCAATTATGATGTTTTGTTGTCATAAAATAACACTTGCATGTAGGGTTTGACTCTATTCTCTTAGATAGACACCATTAAGAGGATAACTTATTATTCAAAACATAGATTCTAAAACCCTAAAATTAGAAAACAAACATTTTACTTTTTGTTTTTGTGTTCAAATTTTTCCATGTTTTCAAGTTGTTGAATAAGATAAATATTTAGGATTTAACTAATTTAGGTAGGATCATTTCAATCCTTAGTAGAAATGGGGGAACATTATTCTCTAATCAATATCTCAGTTATAGAGATTGATATTTTAAATATATTGAAGTAATGGATACCCCGTACGTCAAAAAAATCCTAAAGTGCAAAGGTGAACAAGCCACTGTCTCTTTTTCATTGAGAACTAATTTGAGAGTTAATAATTTAAGATAGTTGGGAACACCAACTTTACCCATGTTTACCTTTTGTACGTGTTTCCTGGTATACACACTAAAATGTTGGCAATTTGGAAGAATTGATTATGTGTTGCATTGATGTTTCGTCATTGATGTCAACACTAGTTGCTTTGGTTGTTTACCAGTATATTTTTGGTCCCAATAGGATGTTTGGTTTCTAGTTGGTTAGATCATGGTAATATGGTGTACTCCGGTATGCTTTGGCTTATGGAATTAGCATAGATATTCTATTCATGCTACTCAGATACATGTTTAGTCAGTTGGTTTTCATTTGGTGATCAGATGCTATCTTGTATTCTAGTAAGTTTGGTTTGTTGATTGGGTGAGGGTTTCATCGGCAGAGCTTTATTGAAGATCTTTTGATATTATGCATAAGTGGTGTTGGTGTGGCTTCTAGTAGAGTTTCAAGATGTTGACAGTGATTGTGTTTGAGCCTTGAGTGATTGGGATCACTTCTTTAGCTTTTGCGGACTTAAATTGGTTCTGGTACTATCTAGGTTATGGACTGGCTCAATGTAACATGTTGTTTGGACTTCTTGATGTGTTTTTGGGATGACTTATGGGTTGGATGATATTTGTTTGGTCTCAGGGTGACATGTTTTATAACTATGTAATAGGTTTTATTGTCTGGTGCCCCACCTAATTGTTTGAGGTTGAGGGTTTGTATATATATGTGTATGATAATTATGATGATGGAGAATGCTATACAAGAGAATAATGTAATAATAATTCATACAAAGGATTTGGTCAATTATAGGTGATCAATTTGGGTTTATGCAAGAGGTGTAAGTCCTCCAATATTGAGCTTAACCAAAACTATACTCAGGCATAGGAGATGTTATTATTGCATTTCATTCTTCCTTCCAGATTGTAGTTTGGATTTTTATGTAGTCAGTGAGACTCCTTTTGTAATGAGCAGTGTGATCTAGGTTTTGGCCTTCCTAAAAGTGAAGGCCCCTCAATTTGTAATCACAGACTTATTACAGAAGTATTATCTGACTATGGGTAGGCTTCCTACCATTGTTTTTCCCTTTACTGGGTTTTCCACATACAAATCTTGGTGTCATGTGGTTTGTATCTATTCTCTAATTGTTGGTTGTGCTTAATTGGTATATCTACTATTTTGGTTATTGGCTTATGTATTTTAGTATTGGTCTTATGTGTTCTGGTATTAAATTTTTAATTGCTTAAGGTTCTAGTAATTTGGTGACAACTGATTCACCCCCCAGATCTTAGTTTTCTTCTAGTTATTTGAGTTGTCTAACAATTGGTATTAGAGTTCTGGTCCTCTCTAGAGAATCTTAACCACTTGAGGAAGATCCTATGGCATATAACAAGTCAAGTTCATCTGCAACTGTCTTTCAAAGATAAATTCCTAGGCTTGATGGAACAAATTATAGAGTATGGAAGATTCAGATGGAGACTCATCTAAGATGTCTTGGTAAGGAAATCTGGGAGATCATTGAGAAAGGAGTAAAACCTTTTAATTCGGCATCTAGTAATCCTCCTCTGGAAAAATGGGATAAGGAGCTTGAGAATGATTCTAGAGCTAGAGAAGCCCTCTTTTGTGCACTTTCTACTTAGCAAATAATAGGATTGATTGACAAATCAACAACAAAGGCTATATGGGATAAGTTGGAGACTCTTAATGAAGGTGACCCTACTATTAAGATTGCTAAACTTGATGGTTACTAGGTGAGATATAAAAATTTGAAGATGGAAAAAATATGAAAGGATTACTGCATTCATGGGAATTCAATGTTGTCATGGATGTCTGAGGGAAGATGAAATAGTTTATCACTAATACATTTGGGGTCAAATTCTGATGGAGGTTTTCGTTGGACAAGGAGCATTGTGTGAAAATTTGATTTTTTTTTTTTTAAATGCCCGTGTTCATTGGAATTCCGACGACCTTGGGCATTTTATTTAAAAAAGAAAAACACAACGCATTTTCATTTTGAAAGCAAACCGACTGAAGCAAGTGGCGACCATCTTGCCTCCCTGCCCCCCCCACCAGAGTGATCTCTGCACAAGCAAGGTAAGGTTTTTTTTGCAATCAAAGGAACTCTTTTTTTTCAATGAAGGGGAACTAATTTTTTTTCGCAATCAAGGGCAACTGGTTTTTTTTTTAATTAATCCATTTTGTGCATATCCTGTGATCTTAAAATTCCATGAAATGACATCTTTTTGAGGTATTTCGTCATACAATTCGCATGCCGTGTGTATGCTACCCCATTTTGTGATTTTTGTTATTGGAGAATTTGCAACTAATTTCTGACAAAAAACCCCCTTCGATTATGCTTTGATGGATGTCCATACCTTGTTCCAAAGCTCCTATTTTGGCACACGTAGGGAGGATGCTGGCAAACATTGTACAAGATACATATATATATGTTCTTAATCAAACAAAGAGTTGATAAGCTAAAGCATGGCGTAGATGAGCATGGTGATAACAGTGCCACAAATGGAGAGTGTGAGGTTTATGAGAATTGATGGAGGGCAATCAGATAATTGCCTTCATGATGATGTGGGCCCTTCAGCAATTACCTCCTTTATTGCCCCCTCCTCCATCGAATCATCACCAACAGAAGTAGCAATATAATGCTCCATTCCATCTGATAATAAATCTAAACCCAAATGTTTGGCCACATTGTCAAGCCCATCTGAAACTACATCAAAATTGTTAGATTGGCCATTGTTGAATCCATCAAATAAAACATTAATGTGCACTTTCATTCCATGTTGACAGTCTTCTGCATTTCCACTAGTAAAATATCTGTCACCCATTTCAATGAGTGGGACTGCATCAAGCCCTCCATCATATAGCTTGATTGGATTTCTCACATCACAATTCTCAAACTCTTCTTGGCTCTTCAGCTCCAATACGCTTTGTTGAGAGGAAGCATAAGCAAACCATGTCAAATGTCAAAATGTAGTTGTTTGCCATCATTTTTATAGGAACAAAGGCCAAACTTTATCTAACATAAAATTTTCATTAGAAGAAAGATCTATTCTTTAAGCTCTCCACAAACCCAATTTTGACTGCCATAAGTCAATTAAAAGAGCTACTCAAAAGAGATTGACAAGATCTAAAAGTAGGCACTCACCATGGCATAGGGCATGGTGAAAGTTCCAATCTAGTATCTATAGATGGGATTTAAATAGATATGAAAGAACTAATAGCATCCATACATATATAACCTATAAACCCTAATCAAAGGGCTTACTAAAATTTCTGAACAAATTTATAACAAGGGAAGGGCAATATTACAGAGATTATCTCCAACATGGAAGATCTTATGGGAAGCCCATCCTTTGAAATCTGAGGTAGGATCCCATCCTCTATCATCCCCCACCACATGCTATTCTGCTAAACACCCGATCATATTCATGAAAGTGAATCCCATCACCATGAAGATCAAGCAATAAGTAGATGCACTTGGAGCCATCATTGAGATAAACATGATTGTATTTCATGAGGATTTGAACTCAATAATCTGTTAGATTCTCCCAAGGATGGATGGACTATACACTTGAAAGGTAGATGATTAAGGATGATGACAAGGTGAATTTTCCTTTGAATGATAGGGTTGATTTTCCTAAGAACAAGTAGATTCATGTAAACTAGAGGATACAAATTTGGACAAAATAATGGAAGGAGACTAAAACTAGATAGATTCACCTAAATGGGAGTGTAGCCATCTAAGGATAGGAAAAATTCACCATTTGCGTAAGAAAGATGGATAAGATAAATGATTTATGTGAAATAGATTCACCTAAGAGAAAGTAGATTCGCATAAGGATAGGTGGATTTTCCTTAAGATGAAGGGATAAGACTTAACAAAAAGAGGACTTAGGATGATGACAAGGAGGATTCATTTAAGGATATGGCATATTCACCTAAGGGATATTGTATTTTCCCAAGAATATGGAAAAATTATTGATTGGTGGAATCACATACTAGATCAAGGAATGATACAAGGGTAGATTCACCTAAATATAGGGTAAATTCAGCTAAAAGGGTACCCATGAGATTGTGGTACTGATTACCTATCTATGGATGGTGTATTTGGATACAAGTATGATGAAACCATGCTTGTGTATGATGAAACAAAGTCCAGATCTCTATTATAGGTCTAACATAATCTCTATTATTTGAGACACCATTTTATTAGCATATCCAATTAGGGTAATTTATGGGTTTAATTATGGATCATGTTGTCTATTTCCATGCACTATTGAACTTTTATTGATGTATTGTGATTATTTTAATTTTGAAGTTATAAATAAATTATGTTTGTACCTTAGAAAGGGTAACTCCAATTGATGTTTGGGCAGTTTATTTGAAAACTTATGGTGATTATTACCCTATGTTATGTAATGGAGTTATTTTTACACTAAGTAATTAACTAGAAAAATGAATTTGTATTGTTGTACAAGTATGATGAAACCATGCTTGTGTGTTTACATGTTTGTGCATCCTATTGAGAACCAACCTCACTATTGAGGAACTCAATAAATGTGGTGTTAAGTAGAAGAACAAAAAACTCAAGAAGCTATGGTGACATATTGTGGCATTAGTAGAGATTATCTCTATTGACCACACCTTTCAAAGATAGTATGCCCTAGTTCTCCTCATAGAATGGACCATTGGATGGCTCATAGTGGTATCCTATCCTACATTTATCTTGATGGCATTGTCAATACTTGGTATGTGGTTCTTGGTATGGGTTTCCTCTTACCCTATTATCTTATTTATATCTTTGTTCCAATATGTGGAGATTGATTTTTGTCATGCTATGATGATTTTCATGTTTGCATGTGTTTTGACATTATGCAAATAGATATGATGTCACACCATACTTATGTTTTTATATAGTGTAGGTGATGGTTACATGTTGTTGATGGTAGCGATTTGGGTTCAAAGACACAATTCCACACACACACAGAAATATTTGAAGATGCATTTTATATTATTCCTTCTTAGTGGCAATTAGTGTTGGAAGATTTACACACATGTAGAGAGGAGCTCATGTTAGATACAATAGGTTGTGTTTGATAACATATGAATGTGCCTCATGATGTATACATATAGCTTTGGTGTGTGACATGCATGCACATTTTTCCATAAGACGCATTGCTATGTGGCATGTGCCCTATGCATGTCTTCTTTGTGAGGCACATTGCTATGTGCAATGTGGCCCTAGGTGTGTCTTTTCTATGAGGCGTATTGCCATGATATGTTAGGATTTGTAGTGTGCAAGCCACAAATGCATGCATGAGGGACTATTATTATAGTCATGTTTTTTGGGCATGTAGCCTAGGCATGTCGTCTACATTAGGTACATGGCCATGCCATGTGGGAGTTTTTGTGTTCATGCCACAAATGCACACATGAGGGACTATTATTGGAGTCATGATGAATCTTCACTCTATTTAGCCACAATTTCTAGTCATATAGTTATGTAATGTGCACTTTTAAGGATTGTGAAGTTTCCTTCAATTATTGATGATCTCTCATCTTTGTTGCATGGGCCAACAATTTTATTTTATCTTGTTTGAATTAGTTTAATCACTATTGTGAGTTTTCTCTATTGTGTAGTTATTGTGGCTATGTTTTATTTTCTATTGGAATTGAACACATTTATTTGACTTATTTTTGGCACTATTTTTTCTTTCTTTCAATGTTTATGATCTTTGGTAGTTTAGTGAAACTCTTGCTATTTTTAAATGTTCCCTTCTTTGTTGTGATGTGATTCCTCACCAAGATTGACGTAGATAACCTTAGATGAGTGTATATAAGGAATCAAACATTGGGAAAATTTGAGGATAGGGGTAAGTGTTTGTTGTATGGGTAGCTATGATCCACTTGTACATTCTTAGTGATTATTAACGGCTATGTCTTGGAGGCTAATCCCATTAAACAAACAAGGAGGAAGTCATACATAATCATATGGATCATCCCTAGTTGTGTGTGGATTCAAGACCATCATTTCATATGGTTCTTGGTTACTTTGTGAGACCATGGCATCCTCTTAGACCAATATGTGAGCCTTGTATTGTTATCCCTGCAATGTGGATGAATAAGTGTATGTTAAAATAAATGCTTTGCATGCCATATAGTTGCATATGAGTTGTTCACATCATCAGATCATGATTTAAAATATGTGAATTCTTTGCAATTTTTGTGAAGCTTTTGCACTGAAGTTTCCATAGCTTGATTTTTTTGCCCGTGAAGAAAGACCATGTCAGATAATATCAACGAAGAACAAAATAAGGAGACAATTGCTAGATTATGGTCTAACTTGAAAAGAAAAGGTGATGGGAAATTTTATTGTCCTTGCAAAATTTGTAAGGGCTTAAAGACTAGAAGACTTCTAATCAAAACAACTAAGAAACATTATAGGCAGCATGGTCACATTGAAGGGGGACATGATTATCATCCACTAGTAAGTTGTTCATTATATCATTTTAACAATTTATATACATAAGAAATCACTTGATAATGAGATCATGATCATGGTTTATTTATGTTGATCATTTTTATATAGGTCGAGAACCCCAGGGCACATGATATGGACCAACACAACCTGAAGAATATGGTTTTTGAAGTGGAGGAACATGGAGGTGTGAATATCGAAGCTGAAGATAATGATACCATGGAAGATGATGATCATGCACCAGAAAACACAATTGAAGATGATGGTACAAATACATTGATCCATGACACATTTAGTACTGGCACAGTTGATCATGATGATCAGGATGACCTTGATGTTCATGATTTACCTCTTCTTGAGAAGGCATATGAGCCCCTTCACAAAGGCTCCCAAACAACTCTTCTCTCTATTGTATTGTTGTTGTTGAACTTGAAGGTTATGAATGGTTTATCCAACTAACAATCTCATGTATGTTAAGGTGTGTCATACATGTCATTACAGTTAATAAATGGGGAATCATGTGCCATTAATATTCTTTATATTAACACCTCAAACTTTTTTTTTTGGCTGTAGATTGATAGGTGAGTTTTTCTTACCACCATCAAATATTCTACCTCACTCATACCGAGAATTATCTGTCATTATGAAAGATATTGGAATGGAGTGTCAAACAATAGATGCTTGTCCCAATGATCATATTATATATCATAAACAACATGAATTTGGAAGAGAATGCCCTGAATGTCATATCAGTAGATATTGGATAGATCAAATAACAAAAAAGGTGCCTCGCAAGGTTCTTCGTTATATTCCCATTATTCCACGTATGCAACGATTATTCAGGTGCACTAGCTTGGCATAATTTATGGATTACCATGCACGCAATAGAAGTCAAGATGACATTATTTGAATGCCTGTGGATGGTTCAGCATTTATGGACATAGAGGAAAAGTGGCCACACTTTAAAGAAGAACCTCATAATCTCAGGCTTTCATTGGTAGCGGACGGTGTCAATCCATTTGGAGAGTTGAGATCTGTTTACTCAGTGTGGCCTATTTTCATTATCAACAATAATATTCTTCCATGGATGTCAATAAAGAGGGAGCAAATAATGTTGGCAATGATTGTTCCAAGTATTTTATCATTTAATAGTCATCTACATTTAATTATAAATATTGCAGTAAAATGGTCATAATAATAATGTAATGTTTTTGTTCATTCCACTAGGCAAGTACCAAGTTAAAGATATGAATGTATATATTGAGCCTCTTATTGATGAGTTGCTGGAGTTATGGAATGGTGTTACCATGTATGACATCTCTAGACCAATAGGACAAAGCCAATTTCAATTCCATGCAATGCTTGTATGGAAAATACATGATGCCCCAGGGCTAACACATTTTTGTGGTACGTTATAGTGTTCAAGTTGCGCATGATAATTATAATTATAAATATTAATAGATTTAATAGAATTATACATTATCTTGTAGGTCTTCAAACAAAGGGAAAATTTGCATGTCTAGTTTGTGGTCCAAAGATGAAATCCCGTCATTCAAAAAGTTTAGGAAAGCAGGTGTTTGATGAGTATAGGCACTTCCTTCACAAAAATCATAAGTACCGAAATACTAAAAAACATGTTTTCAATGGGAAAGAAGAGACTACATCAAAGCCACGAAGAATGACTCCTCACTTATGGAAGTTGGAATATAATAGAACTAATCATCAAGGTAATGTCATTCCATCTAATGGTTTATGTTTGGAATTTGAATATTTCTATCGTGTTTTGTTTACTGATGATGTAATTGATGATACTGAAGGTCGTCAAGGCATGGATGGCCACCTTCCAAAGGGAATAAAAAGTTATCCCAGACAATTCAGTAGGTTGTCTTACTACGAGTAGCTACAAATTGTGCATTTGTTTGATACAATGCATATTGGAAAGAATATAACAGAGACATTATGGAAAATATTGGATGGAAGGTGTGACAAAGAAAAAATTGTCAAAATTTGTAGTGACATTGTGGAATCCAATCATGCAATGAAAAATGTCATTCAATCAAATAGCAATGGAGATCAGATTAATATAAGTGCCCTTCCTTGGTTATTAATGGAGCAGCAAAGTAATTCTATAAAAGAAGTCATACGAAAAATTCGATTTCCCACAGGATTTGCTGCGAACATAAACAATCTCATATCAAAGAAGAGTGAATTTGGGCCAGGGATGAAAATGCATGATTGGCATACCTTCATTAAGGTAATTCACGTTCTTGTGTATTTACTATATATTTGTATACTGCGCATGTACTTTTCATTATATTATGTTAGAAAACAATGAAAAGATCATTTTATAATTGTTGCAGTACATTCTACCTCTATCTCTCCCAGACCACTTCGACAATAATATCAAGAAAGTCATATATGATCTTGGAAAATACATGAGGTAAGTAGTGATGTTTGTTCAATTTGTTGTATAGATATTATATTTGCCATTTGTTTTACTTGTTATGCAATATATTGTATATTATTTTGTAAAGTCTCATTTATATATTTTTGCGTCTTCAATCTCTTTTAGGTGGTTGTCATCTAAAGAAATCTACAAGGAAGATATAAAATATTGGAAGAGAAAAATCCCTCATCTAATGTGTGAAATGCAAAAGTGTCTACCTTCAACTTTTTTCAATGCACAAGAACACTACCTCATACACCAAGTTGAGGAGATCGAATTGTGTGGACCTGTACACACTAGGTCAATGTGGATGGTTGAGAGGCACTTGAAATTTTTGAAGGCTTTGGTTTGACAAAGAGCACATCTTGAGGGTTCTATGGTGGAGGGATATATGGTATACCAAACTATGGTGTACATTACTGAATATCTTCCTAAGTTTGTAGCAAAAATCCACGTAGATCGCATTTGGGATCCCAACCCCATTAATAAATTCGAAGGGGAGCACTTGATGGGGAAAGGTAGATTGAAGAAAGTGAGAGGTAATTATAAGATGTTATTGTAGTAAATTAATTCTTCATCTTCTAAATAAATCAGTTGTAAGTGGTCTATTAATTATTTGTACAATTGGTCAGGAGTGGGATGCGCTACATTTCTATATTGCAAACAATCTTGATTGGATGACGGTGTGGATTGAACGATGTCAACATTCTGGTTGCACATTAACATGGGATGGTGTCGCTTCATTGGTTAAAGAAGCTCATCGTAATGGAGATTCCAATGTTACACAAAGGGAAATTGATTTAGCATATGGTTTAAGAGATCAACAGGTACGTATAATTTTATTAATCACCCGTATGTTTATCAGCTCATGATGCAATAATTTTAATATGTTAGACATATTGCAGGTCAAACACCACAAGGCTATGTGCTGTAATGGTCATAAATTTCGCATCAAACAGTTGGATGACACGAAGAAAACTTGTGATTTTGGGATAACTATAGTCTTTGAGGTGACCAATATTTCATCTAGAAACAACATAAATCCTCAAGAGTCTCAAAATCGATACTATGGCATTTTGGATGATATACTTGAGTGTGACTTTAATTCCTTCAAATTAGTTCTATTCATCATCAAATGGTATAGGCTATGACTAAATAAAAATGATCCTGATAGAACTGTTATCGAACATGATAATGGATTTACAATGGTTAATACAAGGTCGTTTGAACAAGTTGGGGATGAGCCCTATGTTCTTCCAAGTCAATGTGAGCAAGTATTTTACTCGGAGGTTCCACATAAACCAGGTTGGTCATTTGTTGTTAGACATGATCCAAGAGGAAGGCCGATAATGTATAATGTGATGGAAGAAGAAGATACCAAAGAAGTAGAAGATGATATAGATGATGATCACGATCGACAGTTACTTGATGATGTTCTTGACGGAAATGTACACGAAGAAGAATCTGATGATGATGATGCTACTGTTGCTGATGATGATGGTGATGGTGATGGTGATGGTGATGGTGATGGTGATGGTGATGGTGATGGTGATGGTGATGGTGACGGTGATGGTGATGATGATGACGATGACAAACACAATGACGATGATGATGACGACAATGTCGACGACGACGATGAGGATGATGATGAGGATGATGATGATGATGATGATGATGATGATGATGATGATGATGATGATGATGATGATGATGATGATGATGATGATGATGATGATGATGATGATGGTCATGATGATGAGTTGGATAAAGAAGAAGATCAATGATATGAATGAAATGTATGAGATGCGATTATTATATTATCTATATAATATTGATATCTTGATAGAAATTGATTTGACTTATATGGTTACATAAATAATTCATATGTTTTGAATTCTAATGCCATTACTTAATTAATTCATGATGCACCTCTAGATATGTGATAGATGGTGATTTAAAATACATATGTGATGGATTACATGCTTATGATGATACATGTGACATTTTTTGAACTTTGTGTTTATTTATGGAATGTGGACTACTTATTAGCTATGCGATGGATGGTGATTTATGATACGTATGTGATGGATTACATGTTTATGATGATACATATGTGATTATTATGATGCTCAATTACATATATGATGATACATATGTGATGCTTATGATGCTTATGATGCTTATGATACTGCAATATTTATTGTTTATCAAATTACAAATGTAATGCTTATGATGCTCAATTGTTGGTGTAGGAACCTAAACCCCTTTGATGAGGATCCTGCACAGTCTCATGGATCGACAGGTATAAGTCAATACACCTTATAGAAATAATATTTTTTAAAAAAATTACAAGAAAAACAAACTTCCTCAGTTTTTCAAACCTCAACATTAGCAGCAAATCTAATACAGTTATCAACACTTGAGGCCCCAGTTGGACTTACTCAAATTTTAATCTCAATATCAACTTTATGGCCAACTTCTTCATCAATATTACCCTCATTTGCAAAATATCTCTCTCATTACCAACTAACTCTCTCATTTGATGGTGTACAGGTATCACCAAATAGGTATTTGTAAGATGTGTCTTCCTCGAGTGAGGGAAATGCAGGAATAGAAGAGGAAAGTGAGACATGTAGTAGATCTCAAATAGGGAGATCAACTATAGGTCAAAAGATTAGAAGAAAATTCAATAAACGTATGGAATTTTTTCTTGCTCAAGGGGGGTCATGTTCTTATGATGATGAGACCAGAGGCGACATTGAGGTGCCCTTGAGGTACAAACATCTATTGAAACAATGTGTACCCAAGGAACTTCCTCCAATAAACACTTATTTTTGTGTTAATGAGAGGATATATCACATAGCACCTTCGTCGTTACATGGTTTGGGCCTATTTTGCATGGACAACATAAAGGTCTCTTACAACAAAGTTGCTAAATTGATGGAGTTTGATGGACCTTGTTACAATTATAATGATTGGATGCAGATTGTTCGATATAAAAAAAGTATGCATAGGTATGCACTGTCAGCCAATTATATACAACAAAAAGATAATGATCAAAGTAAACGAGTGGTTGTATACATTGATGGAAGGCCAAAAGCAACAGGGAATATTGCAGGTTTTATAAATAGTACACGACCTGGGTCAACTAATAAGCAACCCAATTGCATATTTGAGGCACGTGAGGGAAATTGTGTGTTTGTATGTGCGATAAAATCAATAAGTGCAGGGGAAGATCTGCTAATCAATTACAATTTGAATCGTATAGATACAAACAACGTCACTATCATGGGGGTGGTACGTACTATATATATACCATTTAAGCCAACTTCCAATTAATGAATCCAATAAACCATTGTATTATGAAGTTTTTTTGCTAAGTCTATTGGTTTCATTTCGCTAACATTTTTATATTTTTTCTTTGTCACAGGGCCACATGGATCCACCACATAGCACAGATAGGGGTGTAAGTCCCGACACTTCTACGGAGCAGGTAAATCTCATTGTAATTGTACAAATTAGATAGAAGCAAAATGTTACATTATGATCTTTTCTTTAGTGTTTTGAAGTAATTTTGATAGTGTTAATTATATTCTTGTCACAGACGGATGTTCGGGATAAGGGAAAGGAACCTGCAGTACCTCAGGACCTCCGTAGGGATGTGGGGCACTTGACAGTGTTATGCGCTAATGACATCGCACTTAGCCCAAACCCTATACAATTGGTACAAAAAAATATTAGAAAAATTGGCCAAGAGTTTGTTGATTTGGCAACCATAAGCCCTCAGACTGATGAGATAACAGAGAGGGTGCAACTATTGTTGTGGACAGTGGACAACTTGCAAGTAAGCAGTAATGAAAGCTTTAATCATAACAATAGTTCAATAATGGTTTATATTTTTTTCTCTTTTATGTCATTAACTAAAATATGTATGTGTTGTTTTTACTGAAATTTATAAGGCCTCATCATCCTGGTGGTGATGATTAGGGTATTGTCAGTAGTTCAGGTGATGACCATGTTCTATATATTAAAACCACTCCTTTGGACTTGTGAACTTGCTTTTTTAATGTTTTTCATATTTAATGTATTACTCTTCAGGTGTTGACATGGGTCCGAGGTCGACCCCAACTGTATTGCCGACTACAATATTGGCAACACATAGCATGCAGACATCGTCTGTTGCACCGACTTGTGTTGACCCGCCCATTGGTGGTAGATCCCTCTTTTTCTCTCTCTTTCGTTATGTGTTTATTACCCTTGAAGTGTTCTTTCTTGGAGGCATTTCATAGTGGATTCATTTACTGTGGCAGGAGATGCACATGAGGATGCACCAGAGGCTACTACTGGTGATAACATACCATCATTTCCTGGATCTTCCCGTATTGCTAGTATGGGAACGTTGTAGGCCACATTGGTGGTGAGCGATGAAGAATTGATTCCCTTGAAGATACAGAAGGTTCTAGGTACTTTAAAATTATTATTATATATAGTCTAATTGTAATTTACTTACTGATCACTCATTTTGGACTAATGATCCGATGTTTTTTTTGCAGGAAATGATATTTTTTATAAAAATTTTAATGACATTACATTGCAGATATTTGGGCCCACCATACGTAAAAGGTGGAACATCATACGTGAACTAACCCTTATCCACTATTTTGATTTCATATCATTGCTAGAATAGTTTTCCTTTTATCCATTTCTTGAACTATATCAAAGGTAGCTTCAGTTTCTTTCTAAATCTATCAGGTTTGTTTTTGCTTTAAAGGTGGAATGACCAAGAAAAAAAGTTAAAAGATGAACTCACAAACCGTATGGTAGGGTTGTTTGGAAATGACACATTCGACAAGACTAAGCTCCTAGAAAAAGCTGGCACATATCTAAAGTATGTGAGGGACCAATACAAGACACATTTAGAGAAGAACGTAAAGTATGAGCATCCCCCCATGATTCCAGAGAGGGAGTGGAAGGACTTGATTTTGGATGCAAAGGAGAGAATTGAAAGGAAAAAAGGAAATACACCACCAGATGCCAGAAGAAGGTATGTTATACTATTAAGAATGTGAATATGTACTAATTATTCATTATATTTATATAATCTAACATATTTCAAACTTTTCATAGATTGAGTGACACGTAAAAGGCAACCAAGGCAAGACAAGAAAAGCATGGGCAACACAAACTCGGCTTTGGTGGTTATATGAAACTTGCCGCACGAATTGTAAGAATTAGTAAATTAAGTATCACATCAAAATATTTATAAATTGCAAACAATTTTTTTTTTATCAAACAATACAAGGAAAATTCACAATACTAAGCAAAAATGCAGGGCTCTGAATTCAATAGAGTGCCCACGGAAGATGACTAGAGAATTGGCTACCAGGAAGGCTATATAGCCATGGCTAAATGGCTATTAGAATTGAGTGGGCAAACATGAGATTCTGATGCATCTGTCACAACGATAATTAAGCTAAATGAAAATTATTTCAAATTGAATACTTAACCAATAATCTATTTGATGTTAAGTTTCAACATAAAGTGACTATATTTTTTTTAAATAAGCAAGCAATGATAACACTGCGTGTGACATTGGAATGCAGCATGATAATCATGGAACAAAACCTGTACATGAAGGTCCGGATGTGCATCCTAGTAGTCGAGGTATTCATTTGCTATTCAAATTTTTTTATGTAATTATTAATACAATTAAACATCTTAAATTGAAAATTAGTGTAGTAATTAATGTAACCTTTATTGTTAATATTTTAGAGCATGTAGTAGGTGGTGACCAAGTGGAGCATGATCCGGGTAGACAACATCAGGAACGTGATGTTCCCCAATCAGGTAAAGAGGACCACTATTATTCCTTTAAACAAATTTAATTGCAATTGGTGTATTGATTAATGTAATGTTTCATATTTCAACTCCAGAGGATCTAGAGGGTGTTCAGCATGTCGAAGTTAAGGCTAGACAAAATGATGTGGAAGATGATGTGGCCCCATCAGGTAAAGAGTGTAACAGTTGTGTTCTTTAAATTAATGAAATACTTGTAGTAATAATAAAAAAATGTTTTGAATTTAACCCAATTCTTTGTTATTGTAGAGGACCCCCCTTTGGTTTAGCATCCTCGTCCTTTGTATAGGACTAGGCATACATCAAGAGCACGAGAAGAGGGCAGAACATCTGAAGATGGGGGAAATGATGAAGAAACTGATGTTCCACTTAGTCTTTTCATAGCTTCAAAGAAAAAACAAAAAAATAAATGATTGTAATCTACCTTATTTGATAGGTGAGAGTCCACAAACATATGTGAAATGTTTAATTAGGCCTCCCAATGAAGTGGATCTCATAGACATGAAGAATCCTATATAGAGAATCATTGAAAGCCCTTGAAGAAGCAAATTTGAACTTCAATGAAGCAATACATGATGGAGGAATATCTTGCAAGAGGAAATCAAAGTCATTATGGTGTCATCTAGATTTGAAATGTGGTCTACTTTTCAAAAAAGTAAAGATGCTTGATAGGAATGTGTCCTAGTGGGGTGAATCTAGAAGACATATAATCCTATTGCAAAGAATTATGGAAAGTTCTAGAAGAAGCAACTTTTAATTCTGAAGTAGCAATGTGTATAAGAGATGCTCTCATTTGTAGATGGAGTATCAAGAAGAGGATCACTAGTCCATGGACCATGTCATTGTTGTTAAATACCTACACTTTTGTTCATAGTCACTTGGTGTAGGAATGAATTCAATGAGATAGGGTAGGAGATCCTACATAATGTAATTTTTCACTATCCCTTGTTTCAAGTACAAATGGTTCTCTGAATTTATCTTGACAATAGAATGTCGGAATTTAATACCATAATCCATGATGAAAACTGCCAAAAATGGAAATTTATCTTAGTTCGCAATTACAAAATGCTTTTGTATAGGCCTCTCGAAGATTAGGTACATCAAACTGAGACTTTATAAATTGAGTGTATGTATTAGCAATCTCCCAAATTGTTCAATGGTCTCCAAACCTTGTCAATTTTTTATTTTTATTTTAACTCAAATATGTATGGTATAGGCATATCATTGGTTGTGTGATTTTTTTTTCCTTAAATGCTTTTACGACCAAAAGAGACAAGTTTTAGATGAAAATGGGGTCTTATGGGCCTTTTTGACACTGGTAGGTTCTTTAGACCTGAAAATGCCCCAACAACTAGTCGATTGCCTTAAGTTACAAACAAATCCTTGTTTGTGAGCATGCTTCTTGATCTCCAATTTTGGTGGAATGAAAGATAATATTGATTTTCTCAAGCCTTTTGGATTCTTTGAAACCACCAAAAAAAAGCTACTTTGATCATTGAAATGTTGTAGTGACTTGGACAAAAAAAGAAAACTAAGTCTAAACTTTAGAAGTTAGTTTTTTCTTGTCAAATTGTTTTCAATTTTCAAATCATCCAAGGATGCAAGAGGAGTATATTTTGTTATGACAAGATAAAAAAAAAACTTCCAAGGAGTCTCTTGACCATCTTGAGGATGCCTATGAGTCTCCCATGGCCCCCAATTAGAAACTCCAATTCTAAACAAAAATGGTGAAATTATTGTGAAAATGTCATCCGTATTAAAGGTTTGGCAATGCCCCCTAACCTTGATGGGGGCTCTGCCCCAAACCCCCCACAAGGGGTAGTACCCATTGACCCCAAACCTCTACCCACCATTCTTATTGTTAATGCAATCATTTCCATTTTTTTATGTTGACTAGTTTAAACACTTAGTATGCCAAAGTTTCATCTGCAATTCTTATACTTATTCTTAGTTTGTTCCCAAAGTTCCAAAACTCTACCACCATTGTTAATGTTCAAATTTAAATGGGCAGACATGTATGCAACATGTGGAAGTAGAGATAGGGTACGTGAACTGTTTGACAAAATTCCTCCAAGAAATGTGTCTCATGGACTGCGATGGTCGTTGGATATGCAAAATTTGGACTTGTTGAAATTTTTTACAACCTTTGCCAGCATCCTCCCCACCTGTGCCAAAATCGGAACCTTTGGAACAGGGAATGGACATTCATTTAAGCATAAGGGAATATAGCTGAGATCACTGGGATCCACATCTTTTCTTGTGTTTTCATCTATTACATAAAGCCACTGGTTCTACGATTTTATTTATGTCTTCTTGGGCAACTATTATGTCTTTGACATTCAGTTTTTCTCAGCTTTCTTCAATTTAGAGAAAAAAAGAAAAAGAATAGGTTAGATGGAGGAAAATATAAATCCATGATTTGGGTTAAATCTAGGTTACTATTATATAAACAAAACAATGTATCTTTCTGTGGAAAAGTTAAAAGTTAAATCATCTGCACATTCTGACTATTCATGTGGGAGGATTGCCCATGTTAAGCACCATACTCATCTAATTTAATGGTGTTCTTAAAGATACTTTGTCCCCATGTTCCAGCTTTCAGCTCTGATCTTTTCATCTATGTTGCTCAGTTTTTTAATTTTTTGTGAGTGCTTTGTAAAATTGATTTCTATGGTTTGAAGATTTCACAACATTATTATCTTTGCGAATCTTCAAACTCGAGCTTGAAAACTTTGTTCCAGCTGGAAAATCTCTTGGTATTTTATTTTGTTTTAAGATAGAAAATTGAATTTGTAACTGACAAATATTATGGTTTCAATGTTCACAGGTTATCTTTACTATTAAGTTAAGAATTCCCTCAAACTCTAGGATTTTATCAACATTTGAGGTAACACAATCGCTACACTTTTTAAAACTTTGATGTTTTGTTTCTTAATTTCTAAGATTAAATTCTATATTTAAAGCACTATTGTGCAACATGATTGCACAAGATTGATGCTCATAAAAGTTTACATTATACTTTCAATACTTGTCTAACATGATTGCAGGTTTTATCTTGATGAAAACATTTTATTGATAAAAATCTGAACGAGGTGAAGCACACCAGTTAGAGGAATATGTTGACTGAAGAAACAAACCTATGGATAAATCCAAACATGGCAGAATCCTTGCTGCAGCATTTGTTCTCTGTAAGCATTCAAAAAAATGTTGAATTTGTGATCTATAATTTACGTGTTTCACAATTTGGTTGACATCTTCAAAATAGACTCAAAAACTTATTTTTAGTACTGTGTTATTATACTTACCTTTTAATGTTCTTTAAATAAAGAATGGTTACAGATAGCGAATTTCCTTGCAAATAGAAGAAGCTTGGTTTTGCTTTTGTGACTTTGTATGTTATGTCTGATTGTCAACAAAATACAGAGACATACTGAAGACGATTATGGTTTGTGGTTGTTTTTTTAGTTGAAACCATAATTATGAATTTTATGAATTTTTTTTTTAACATTGACATGGTCAAAACCTTAACTATGCATATTGTTCTCTTCAGATTATTATCTTACCCCACCTTTTCCATTTTAATTCATTTTAGTTTGATTCAATATTTTAGTCAAGTTTAATGATAGTTTCTATTATGCCTTTTTAATAACAAAGATTAGATGTAGACATTTGCTTGTCCTTCTATGTTAGTGTGTTCTTATGAGGTCAATTCTTTCTTATCTCAAGAAACCTCATTGACCTACAAATTCTTATACTACACTACTTACTACCACTGATATGGATTATGTTCTTGGATACTAAAGTTTCCAAATTCTGGGCACTCTTGATAGCTTCTCGTAGAGGTTGTGATTCAAAGGCTTTAACCAAACCTTTCAATGGTTTATGTTGATGTGTTTTTTATGCACTATGCAACACAAAATAAAATACTAAGTATTATATCCTCTCTTGAACAAAATCCTCCTAAGTGCTAAACTACATGATCAAATGGGATGACTCCAAGATTCCAATAGTTAGGTCTTGACTATATATTGCAGATAGACTCAATGATTGTGATGTGATATCTGCTGGAATCACAAGGGGGACTTACGTTGCTTGGGTCAAGACCTATCCATTCTCATGTTTCATGATTGATTTACACTCCATGATTTAGGTCATCCATGAGCAACATCTCGACTTAGCCAAATTTTGTTTTTTGTACCCTAATTCTTTAATTTTGACCCCTTACTAGCATTGCCTTAGGTTTTATTGGAATTCTTGCTTCTCTAGCATGGGCACATTTCTAGGGTTCATTCGCACAAATTGCTCTTGATGAGCAAGCTATTATCATGACCATGACTTAAACAAAATTTTAACTTAGTCAAATTATCTCTTCCAAACTTCTATGAGTTCATCGCCTTCATTTTTCATCATTTGGATGTCTTTTGTCATTGGAAGGTAATTCTTGACCACCATACCTCAATCTTGACCTATGCTATACCCTAGAACCTAGTCATGTTTACAATTGAGATCTTGGTGACTTGATCACTTAATACAGCTTAATCATGCAGGTCAAATCTAACTCCAACTCCAACACTTAAGCAAATCAACCCTAGCAACCAAGTACTTTGGGAAATATCTTGCAACTTGACAACATGGGTAATGATGGAGGAATGGAAGGTGAAACCTATAGAGGTGAGAGAGAGAGAGAGGGTGGGAGGAAGAGATAATGACCTGGAGAGGGTAGAGAAAGAGAAGTAGAGAGGGAGAGAAGAAGAGAGGATGGGAGGAAGAGATAATGACCTAGAGACAGTATAGAAAGAGAAGTAGAGAGGGAGAGAAGAAGAGAGGGATGGAGAAAGAGACCTAGAGAGGGGAGAGAGAAGAGAGATAGTAGAGAGGGATAGAGAAGAGAGATAGAAGAGAGATACCAATGTCAATCTTTTTCTATAATTTTTTTTTCTTCTGAAAAATCAGCCTATCGTCGGAATTTCGACTCCAAAAGATAAAATTCCAATAGAGGAGTGTCATTGAATGCACAACATCCTTGTCAGAACTCTCTTAGAGGTCATCATAATGACAAATTTTATCTTTTGGAGTCAGAATTCTGATGATAGGCTGAGATCACAATGGTGTTCTTTTGGGGTATGAGCATCCATGGCAGCCATCAGAAAGGTTGGAGGTGATGTCAGAATTGCGACGACCACAAGGATAGTCAGAACTTCTGACACAAAGTTTTCGACGGTTTTATTTCTTAGTAGTGCGACGAAATTGTGTCAGAATTCTGACGATTTGCCGTCAAAATTTTGACCTGAATGTACTAGTGTATAAAGTTCTGAGATCTTTACCACTGTCTTATAAGATGAAGGCTATTGCAATTAATGAATTGAGGACAATGGCTAATAATGTTTTCAATAGGGATATCTTGGCTAAAAAATTATATTTATTTTGAGCTTGAAGAATTTGGACCTTCTGGAGCTATGATGTCTGAACCTGCTTTTCACGCATTTACATGATCAACTAGCAAACAAGATTGCAAAGCTTTGCATGTGAAGAAATTGGATGATATGAAGAGGGAAGATGAATAATTCAAGCAACTTAAATCCCTATTTGGTAGAAGAGTACCTAAAGTACCGGTAGGAAGTAAGTATGAAGGAAAATTACCTTTTAAATGTTTTGCATGTAATAAGATAGGTCATTTTGCATCTCGATATCTTGAAAGGAATTCAAGATTTAAAGAAAGAGCTAGAAGATCTTTGAAGCTTAACCCTGGATATCAGAACAATAATAAGTATAGGAGAAACATAGATAAATCATGTTACTTTGCAGATGAGGAAGGTGTGACTAATTTTGATGATGACCCGACACAAGACTCTACTAATGGTTCCAACAATGGAAAGGAATGGGTGTTCCTAGATATCAAGGAAGATGATCCGACACAGAAAGAGAATGTAATGTAAGTAAAGGCCCTTGCTTCTAAAATTGAAGATAAGGATGAATGGGTAATTGACAGTGGATGTTCACATCATATGATTGGAGATAAAAGTTTCTATCTTTGCAAGAATTTGATGTAAGTCTGGATAGATTTGGAGATAACAAAGCATGCATGATCAAAGGAAGAGGAACAATATCATTAGATGGTAGGCATAATACTGATAATGTTTATTATGTTGAAGGTTTAAGGGATAATATTTTGAGTGTAGGATAGTTGGTGGATAAGGGATTCAATTACAATTCATGGATGGAAAATGCAAGATCATTAATAGATCTGGATTGGAGATTGTAACCAGTACTCAGACAAAAGGTAATATATATAATTTGAAGTTTGGTGAGAAGACATGTTTGATTGCACAAATTGATGAGAGTTGGCTTTGGCATAAAAGGCTATGTCATGTGAATTTTGATTGCATGGTAAAGATTAGTTCAACTAAGGCAGTTAGAGATATACCTAAGATTGTGAAGCCCTTTAATCTGGTATGTAAAGAATGTCAAATGGGAAAACAGGTCAGAACCTCTTTTAAGAGTATACAAGAAAAATCTAATGATGTTCTTGATCTTATTCATACTGATTTATGTGGTCCTGCTAGAATCAAAAGTTTTCAAGGTGATAGATATTTTATGCTAATCATTGATGATTATTGTAGAATGATGTGGGTTACTTTTCTAAGGAAAAAATATGAGGCTTTTGAAAACTTTAGAATATTTAAAGATAAGGTTGAAACCGAGACAGGATTAAAGATTAAGTGCTTAAGGTCAGATCACAGTGGAGAATTCATATCTGGTGATTTTAATAACTTTATGAGAAGCATGGCATAATGAGACAATTTTCTACTCCCCAGACACATTAGCAGAATGGAGTTGTGGAAAAAAGAATAGTTTTATCTTGAATGCTGATAGAACCATGATGATGGAAGCTAATATACCTCATATAGACTAGAGAGAAGTAGTGAGCACATCAGTTTATACATTCAATATGGTTCATATCAAAAGAGAAATTGGTACGACACCTTATGAGTTATGGTTTGGCAATATACCTACAGTTAAGTACTTCAAAATATTTGGTAGTAAATGTTATATCGGGAGAGATGATTTCATTGGCAAGTTTGATCCTAGATGTGATGAAGGAATATTTCTTGGTTATTATAATGAAAGAAAAGCATTTAGATGTTATAAAAAAACATTGCAAAGAATTGTGGAGAGCACTAATATCAAGGTGGATGAGTTGAATAAAAGTCAAATCAAAATTGATGAGCAAGAACCAGTAGTGGAAATGATCATAACTGAACCGGTAACACCTTTACCCAAACAAAATGTTGAACTAGTTACTCCGGCAGTATCAGAAAATTCAACAATAACTGAAGATCAAGAAAGAGGAACAAAGAGTTAGAAGACTCCTAGGTATGTAAGGTTGAATCATTCAGAAGATCAGATCATTGGGGACAAGAACAAAGGAGTGATGCCAAGAAGAAGATTGGTAGCTGATGAGGTATGCTTAATTTCTCAAATTGAACTAGTATAAGTAACTGAAGCATGTAAAGATGAATGTTGGATGAAAGATATGGAAGAAGAATTGGATTAGATAGAAAATAATAACACATGGATTTTGGTTCCCCAACCTAAAAATAAGAATTTTATTGGAACTAAATGGGTTTTCAAGAATAAATTAAATGAAGATGGACAAGTTGTGAGGAATAAAGCTAGATTGGTTTGTAAAGGATATTCTCAGAAGTAAGGAATTGATTATGGTGAAAATTTTGCACCTGTAGCTAGGATTGAAGTTGTAAGATTATTTATTGGCTATGTTGCACATAAAAAATATAAGGTTTGTCACATAGATGTTCAGTGTGTTAGGTCCCGAAGATAATTGAGAGTGGGGGGGCGGTGAATCAGTTGTCTAATAAATTCAAACCAAAAACCATTTAACCAACTTAATGCTTAATACCAGTAAACTAGTTAAGTATTTTTGTAGATAGTGTTAATAGTAAATTGCTATACCGGTAAATATTAATGCATGAAACATAAACATAAAGTCATCCACAACACATAACACCAATATTTGTACATGGAAACCCTATAAGGGGAAAAACCAGGGTGGGAAACCTTACCCACAATCAGATGATACTACTGCAAATACTAAGTGTACATAAATGGGGTCTACACATGCAGAAAGGCCAACAGCCTAGAGCTCACTACTCAATCACAAAATGAGAGTCACACTGACTACAGTTGGATGGTTAAATCCAATAAGAATGTACTGTACAAAATATCATCTTCATATGCTGGATTCAATACCAGTGTAATGTTGATGTGCTTCTAAAAAAAACTAGCTTCACCTTCAAATGATGTCTTTGTGTATACCTTTGCTTAATCTCACATGTACCTTCTCACAATTCTTCTTCACATTCCACATTCGATCTTACAAATAAGATCTTACATTTATACCATACCCTAAGACCAATTTAAGTAGGTGAGCTCTACAAGATATTACAATAAAAACATTTTACAAATAATATAATATCTGATGCAATAACTGATTGAACATGTCGGCTTAATGCATTTACAACAATAATAAATCATCTCTATAGCATGCCATGTTTATCTGAAAAAGATAAGCCTACCGGTGTAACCCTAGATAACCCTGGACCTATTTGCCGGTAAAAGAAAATATGCAAATATGAATATACCAATGATTAATTCTTTAAAACAAAGTGTCCACACGATTTCTTCAACATTACCAAGTGTCTTCCATATCATTCCAAGTGTCAGTGAACCATATACCAGTAACTGTGTAATAGTTACTTGCTTGTCGGTGAATGTTGTTGGATCTCCAAAGTGCTAGTGTTTCAGTAGGTGTTGACATCAATGACAAAACCATACCAAAATACCAACAATCTCCCCCTTTGGCATTGATGGAAACACAAGATGGAAAAACCATCAAAGTGTCAAAACAGAAATGTCAAATACCAAAAATCAATCAATCTCCTCTAAATGATTTCTCCCCCAAAAGATAATGTGTTTTTCCATAGATATCTCTCCCCCTTTGACATCAAATGCCAAAGTTACAAAAATAAAGTTCATATACAAAATACCAATCAATTCGATACACCAACTACTCCCCCTAAGAAGTAGCTTCCTCATCAAAGACTGGAGTAAAAGATTTGTCTTTCAATTTTGTCAGTTGATGACAACCATCAACTATCTAAGTTTCTACCGATGGTGATATGACTCCAAGCTGATCTTTGAGATATTTAAAAGTCTCCTTAGGAAAAGGTTTTGTGAAAATATCTTCAAGCTGTTCTTTAGTATTTACATAAACTAGTTTTATCTCCTTTTCTTCAACTTTTTCCCTTAGAAAATTCAGTTTGATAGAAACATGTTTTGTTTTAGAATGTAATACTGGATTATTAGATATATCAATTGCTGCAGTGTTATCACAATATATAGTAATAGGTTCTTTGCATTTTACCTTTATGTCTTTCAACATTTGCTTAAGCCATAGTACCTATGTACAGTTAGTTGTTGCTGCAACATATTCTAATTCTACTATTGATAAAGATGTACAACTCTGTTTCTTACTCAACAAAGAAACTAATCTCTTTCCAAGAAAGAATACTCCTCCAGTTTTTCTATCATCCACATCTCCTGCCCAATTTGCATCTATGTATGCACATAGATCAAAATTTTCATCTCTAGGATACCATAATCCAAGATTTGTAGTGCCTTGTAAGTACTAGAAAATCCTTTTTACTGTTGATTCATGATTTTCCCTAGGATTACTTTGAAATCTAGAAACAATACATACTGCATTCATAATATTAGACCTAGTTTGTGTCAAATACAGTAGACCTCCTATCATAGATTTGTATCTAGTTGGATTAACAGGTGTAGATTCATCCCTTTGAGATAATTTGTCATTTTTAGTCATAGGTGTGCTTACAAGTTTAGAGTTATCCATCCCAAATTTCTTTAGTAATTCTTTCAAGTTCTTGGATTGACTCAAAAATATACCTTTATCAATCTATGAAATCTGCAATCCTAGAAAGAATTTTATTTCTCCAATCATAAACATTTCAAATTCTTGTTGCATTTTAATAGAAAATTCCTTACATAATCCATCTTCTCCTCCAAAGATTATATCATCAATGAATACTTCTATAATCAAGATGTCATCATTAGTTATTTTGTAATATAAATTGTTGTCTACGTTTCCTTTAACAAATCTTTAAAAGATACTTATCCAACCTTGCATACCAAGCTCTTGGGGCTTGTTTCAATCCATACAGAGCTTTTCTTAACCTGCAAACCATCTCATTGTCATCTATCAAAGAAAATCCATCAGGTTGTTCAATATATACTTCCTCTTCAAGATCTCCATTCAAAAATGCACATTTAGTATCCATTTGATAAACTTTGTAGTCCTTGTGAGCTCCAAAAGCCAAGAACAATCTGACTGCCTCAATTCTAGCTACTAGTGCAAAAGTTTCATTGTAATCAACTCCTTCTTTCTGAGAATATCCCTTACACACTAGTCTTTCTTTATTTCTGACAACTTTACCATCTTCACTAAGTTTGTTTCTAAATACCCATTTGGTTCCAATTATATTTTTATCTTTAGGCCAGGGAACTAATGTCCAAGTATTAGTTTTTTCAATTTGTCCTAATTCTTCTTCCATAGCTTTAATCCAAAATTTATCTTCACATGACTCATTTATAGAAGATGGTTCAATTTGAGAAATAAGACATACCTCTTCATTTGCCAATCTTCCTCTTGTCATAACTCCTTTAAATTTGTTTCCAATTATTTGATCTTCAGAATGATTCAATCTTACATACCGGGGTGTCTTAATTTGCTGTTATTCTTCAATTACTGTGGAATCCTCTGATGGTACCAGGGTAATTGAATCTTCATTTTGTACCAGTGGATTTAGTGTAGGTTCATTTGTCACAATTTATGTTGCCAGTTCAAAGTCTATATACCTTGAAGTTCCTCTGCATTGTTCATCAATCTTTACATTTGTACTCTCAACAATTTTCTACAATCTCTTATTAAAACATCTATATGCCTTGCTCTTAGATGAATAACCAAGAAATATTCCTTCATCACTTCTAGGATCAAATTTGCCAATATACTCATCTCTTCTAATATAACATTTACTTCCAAAAATTCTAAAATACTTAAGAGTAGGAGTATTACCAAACCATAGATCATGAGGGGTCTTATCAGTTTCACCTTTGATGTGAAATTTGTTGAATGTATAGACAGCAGTGCTAACTGCGTCTCTCCAATACACATGTGGTAGATATGCTTCTGATAACATACTTCTTGTTGCATCCAAGATAGTTCTATTTTTCCTTTCAACAACTCCATTCTGCTGTGGTGTCCTAGGTGTTGATAATTGTCTTCTGATTCCATTCACTTCACAGAATGTATTAAAGTCCTTAGATATGAATTCTCCTACTTGATCTGATCTTAAACATTTGATTTTCTTACCAGTTTCATTCTCAACCATTGCTTTGAACAGTTTGAACTTTCCAAGTGCTTTTGATTTTTCTTTGAGAAAAGCAACCCAACACATTCTAGAATAATCATCAATAATTAGCATGAAATATCTATCGCCTTGTAAGCTTTTAGTTCTTGCTGGACCACATAAATCAGTGTGAATCAAATCAAGAGCATTATTAGATTTGTTTGGAATACTTTTGAAACTAGCTCTAACTTGTTTACCAAATTGACATTCCTTACAAATTATATTCTGAGGTTTGACAATTTTAGGTAGATCTCTAACTGCCTTAGAAGTACTGATTTTTACCATGCAATCAAAGTTTACATGACATAGTCTCTTATGCCATAACCAACTTTCATCTATATGTGCAATCAAGCATGCCTTTTCACTGTTATTCAAATGAAAGATATTACCTTTAGTCTAATTACCGGTTGCAATTTCCAAACCAGTTCTATTCATGATTTTGCATTTTCCATTTTTAAATTGTAACTGAAATCCCTTCTCAACTAATTGACCAACACTTAAAACATTATGCTTTAATCCTTCAACATAGTAGACAATGTCAGTTTTATGCTTACCATCAAGAGATATTAAACCCTTACCTTTGATTGAACAGGCTTTGTCATCTCCAAATCTTACTAAACTTCCATTGTATTCTTGAAAGTTCAAGAATTTAGCTTTGTCTCCTGTCATATGATGTGAGCATCCTGAGTCAATGATCTATTCATCCTTTACTTCAACTTTAGCTGCTAGGGCTTGTTCTACCGGTTGAGTAGTAGGTGCCAATTGATCTTCTGTTATAGCAACAAAAACCCATCCATTGTCTGCTAGATCCTCATCAGAATCATCAGTCACACCTTCATTAGCAATGCAACAAGATTTGTCTTTGTTCTTCTTAAATTTGTATCTCTGATATTCAGGATTAGGCTTGTATGTTCTTGTAGCTTCTTCTCTTAGTCTAGCATGTCTATCAGGGCATCTTGAAGCCATATGACCAATTTTATTGTAGTTGAAACATTTAAAAGGTGCTTTACCTCCATACTTACTTCCAATTGGACCTTTTGACATTTTCCTTGCAAATAGTGCTTCAAGTTCTTCAAGCTCTTCATTCTCCTTCCTAGTTTCTTCATGTTCTCTTGCATAAAAGGCTTTCTAGTCTGACTTGTCAAATGAGGGAGCAGATGATGTTGATGCTTTAAAGGCCAAATCTATCTTTATAGTAGCAACATGACCAAATTCCTCAATTTCAAAGGCTGAAAGTTTTCCAATCAATGTATCCCTAGTTATTGATGTATTAGGCATTGTTCTCAACTCATTTATAGCAGTAACCTTCATTTTATATGCCGATGGAAAACCTCTTAAGATTTTTGAAATAATTTCATCCTCACTCAAAGTTCCTCCACAACATTTAATACCCAAAACAATTTCATTTACTCTTTCCATAAAAGCAGAAATTCTTTCATCCTCTTCCATTTTCAGATGTTCATCCCTAACTCGGAAGCTTTCAAGTTTTGCAATCTTGACTATGGAATCTCCTTCATTTAGTGTTTCCAAATGATCCCAAATAGCTTTAGCACTAGACCTATCTGATAATCCCATGATTTGTTGATCTGATAATGCGCTCAAAAATGCTTCTCTTGCTTTGCAATCATTCTCCTCATCTTTAGCTAAGGTAGTTGGAGCAGTCTGACTAGCTACAACAATAGTATAACCATTCTTTGTAACTTCCCAGATGTGTCTCCATCCTGATCTTCCATATCCCATAGTTGGTTCCATCAAGTTTAGGACTGTCCTTCTTGAAATAATTAGTAGACATTGGATCTCCTCAAGTTGTTAAAGTTCTGCAAAAGAGGACTAAGCTCTGATACCAATTGTTAGGTCCCAGAGACAACTAAGAGGGGGGGGGGTGAATCAGTTGTCTAATAAATTGAAACCAAAAACCATTTAACCAACTTAATGCTTAATACCAGTAAACCAGTTAAGTATGTCAGTAGACAGTGTTAACAATAAATTGCTATACCGGTAAAGATTAATGCATGAAACATAAACATAAAGTCATCCACAACACATAACACCAATATTTGTACGTGGAAACCCTGTAAGGGAAAAAATCATGATGGGAAACCTTACCCACAATCAGATGATACTACTGTAGATAGTGAGTGTACATAAATGGGGTCTGCACATGTAGAAAGGCCAATAGCCTAGAGCTCACTACTCAATCACAAAATGGGAGTCACACTGACTACAGTTGGATGGTTAAATCCAATAAGAATGTACTGTACAAAATAACATCTTCATATGCTAGATTCAGTATCAGTGTAATGTTGATATGCTTCTACAAAAACCTGGCTTCACCTTCAAATGATGTCTTCATGTATACCTCTGCTTAATCTCGCATATACCTTCTCACAATTCTTCTTCGCATACCACATTCGATCTTACAAATAAGATCTTACATTTATACCATACCCTAAGGCCAATTTTAGTAGGTTGGCTCTACAAGATATTACAATAAAAAAATTTTACAAATAATATAATATCCGATGCAATAACCAATTGAACATGTTAGCTTAATGCATTTACAACAATAATAAATCATCTCTATAGTGTGTCATGCTGATCTAAAAAAGATAAGCCTGCCGGTGTAACCTTAGATAACCCTGTACCTATTTGCTGGTAAAAGAAAATATGCAAATATGAATATACCAATGATTAATTCTTCAAAACAAAGTGTCCACACGATGTCTTCGACATTACCAAGTGTCTTCCATATCATTCCAAGTGCCGGTGAACATTATATCCTATTACTTGCTTGCTGATGAATGTTGTTGGATCTCCAAAGTGCTAGTGTTTCAGTAGGTGTTGACATCAATGACAAAACCATACCAAAATACCAACAAAGTGTTCTTTTCTAAATGAGGATCTTGATGAGGAAGTTTACACTAAGCAACCTGATGGATTTTCACTTTCAGATGATAAAAACATGGTTTGCAGGTTAAAGAAAGCGTTATATGGATTGAAACAAGCACCTAGAACTTGGTATGCAAGGTTGGACAAATATCTTTTAAAACTTGGTTTCACTAAAGGTGATGCTGATAGTAATCTATATTATAAAGTCACTGATTATGATATACTGATTATTGAGGTCTTTGTTGATCACATCATTTTTGGAGGTGAAGATAAGTTAAGCATGGAATTTTCTAACAATATGGAGAATGAATTTGAGATGTCTATGATTGGGGAAATGAAATTTTCCTTAGGTTTGTTGATTAATCAGACTGATAAAGGTATTTTCATCTGTGAAACTAAGTATTCTAGAGAGATATTGAAGAAATTGTAAGCCGGTTAGTACTGCTATGGTTACAAGTGAGAAACTGACAAAAAAAGATGAATCTGCACTGGTAAATCCTACAAGATGCAAGTCTATGATTAGGGGTCTATTATATTTGACTCAGACTAGACCAGATATAATGAGTTCGGTTTGCATTGCATCAAGATATCAAAGTGATTCTAGAGAAAATCATGAGAGTTCGGTGAAAACGATTTTTGGAAACTTATAAGGAAAATCCGAATATAGTTTGTGGTACCCTAAAGATGATGCCTTTACTTTATGTGCATATACAAATGCAGATTGAGCAGGTTATGTTGATGACCGAAAAAGTACTTCCGATGGAGCTTTCTTTCTTGGAAATAAACTTATTTCATGGATCAATGCAAAATAGTAATGTACTTCTTTATCTATTGCTGAAGCTGAGTATGTTGCTGCTGCTACTAACTATACACAAGTTCTATGGATGAAGAAAATGCTGAAGGACATAAAAGTGCATTGCAATAAATCGGTAGTTATTCACCGTGATAACTTTGCTGCTATAGGCATATCAAAGAATCCAATATTTCACTCTAAGACAAAGCACATATCTATCAAGTATAATTTTTTGAAGGAAAAGGTGGAAGAAAATGAATTCAGATTGGTTTGTTGATCCGGTGAGGGTTTCACAGGTATAGCTTTGTTGAAGATCTTTTGATATTATGCATAAGTGGTGTTGGTGCGGCTTCTAGTAGAGTTTTAGGATGCTGATGGCAATCGTGTTCAAGCCTTGATTGATTGGGATCATTTCTTTAGTGTGTGTGGACCTAAATTGGTTCCAATACTATCTAGGTTATGGACCGGCTCAATGTAACATGTTGTTTGGACTTCTCAATGTGTTTCCAAGATGACTTATGGGTTGGATGATATTTGTTTGGTCTCAGGGCGACATGTTTTATAATTATGTAATAGGTTTTATTGTCTGGTGGCCCACCTAATTGTTTGAGGTCGAGGGTTTGTATATATTGTTACTAATTATCAGATTGCCATTAGTTTTATGTCAAAGTTATCCTATATACTCTAGTCGGTTATCTATTACTGAAATATTCAGTTGGTATGTACAGTCTAGTTGGTTACAAAAGGAAGCAGTCACAGAACATAGTATACACCGAGCTGTCTACCAAGCAGCAAAGATGACACACTGAGTTGATTTATACCAAGTGAAATGTGTTACCAGATTCATTGAACCTGGACATGCATATGAAAACGTGTTACAAGATTGAGGCACATCTAACCGTTATCACATTGGAAATTGCACTTAAAGATTGTGTATGATTTTGAAGTTATCTAACCAATGAATTATTTTACATGATTATTCATTCAATAAATCATGTTTGTAAGATCGAAGCAATGAATTGGATCACCATCATAAGAGATCTATTTATATAGCATGAGTTAAGAATTAAAAGGTGTGTGTGTGCATGAGTGTAAGAAGACTGTTATAGAGACACAAAGGTCACCAAGAAGGGTTTTAGAGAATAGTCAAAGAACATAGTAAATAGAAGGGTTTATCAAGTTGCTATATGGGTTACCAAGGTATGCTATAAGCAAGGTAATCTATTTTGAGCACATAGAATCTACTATAACATTTCAGATGTAAAGTTGCAGATATTTGTAATGATTTTATTGTAATATTGTGAAATTGAAAGAGAAACCTTTAACAGGGTAAAAGACTCTAATCAAGTTTATAAATTGTAAAGCCTCTAACCGGGTGCAGCATTTAGATGAAGTGTTGTAAAATCCTTTAGCAAGGTAGATCTAACAGATCTTGTTACTCCTAACAGGGTAAGCTATCAGAAATGGCTAAACATGTAGCTCTAATCGAGCACCCATTATTATTGCAGTAGTGAAGTTGTGGGTGCCATCCCCACCGTAGTTTTTCTCTCTAACTAAGACTTTCTACGTAACCAAAATATATGTGTTATGGAGTGAATCATGTATGATTGTTATCTATTTGTTTTAGTTTTATATTATGTTACTGCACTATTTGGTTTATGCATAAAAGTAAATATATTGTTGAAGAAATGTTTAGAAGTACTGATTCACCCCTCCCCTCTCAGTACATTATCTTTCCATATTGGACCTAACAATTGGCATTAGAGCTCATATCTTGGAAAAGGGTTTAACTACCTAAATAGAAAGATCTTATCAATGGAAGGCTATAAACAATCTCAGAGGATTGTGTATCTGCAAGAAGAGCTGGATCATGCTAATCAAGTGATTGTAGACATGCAAAGGCAAATGCAAAAATCTCTGAAAATGAGAAGAAGATTATCTGATGATTTGCAGGACTCTCAAGAGTTAGTGAAACAAATTGAGACATCATCTGAAAATAGTATATCTGAAGAAACTGAAGAAATGATTGGAGTATTGAAAGAAAAGAACAAAGCACTAGCTGATCAACTAAAAGCAATGAAAAGAGAACATGAACATTTCAGCACACAGATGACTAAAAATCTAGATGCATTGAGAACAACTGAGGATAAAGTAAGAGATCTAGAAAGAGAGAAAAAACAACTTGAAGTCTTAGTATCTGTTAAGAATGATGAAATCACAAGGTTGACTGGAATTCAACAAAACCTATCAGATCGACTAGGTTATGCACATCATGAAGCAATTCTGAAGAATGATGAGAATCAAGCATTGAAACTTGAAGTATCAAAGTTAACCGATGAACTTGAAACAGAGAAGAAATCCAAAGAAACACTGAAGAAGAGTTATGAAGCATCAAAGATGTTGGATGAGCAACTAAACACAAGACAACCCAACAAAGATGCAGGATTCGATTACAAAGGAAAAGACTCTACCGAGAAGGGAATTCATACTACCGAGAGAGGAGAATCGTGAAAGCAAGCTCAAAACAGGAATAACATCAAAAGAAAGAAGCCTATTTGCAACTATTATGGAAATCAAGGTCACACTGCCAACATATGTCAAATCAGAAAAGGTAAGCAACTGAATGTCACTAAGTCCAATTGTTATTGTTACAATTACAATAAATATGGTCACACATCTAATCAATGTAGGACAAAGTCTATTAAAAATTATCAGAAGGCAAAATTCAAAGGGTTTTGTAAAAACTGCAATAAATATGGACATAGTACCGAGAAGTGCTAGTTTAAGCAAAAGAACTTTATGTGGTATGTACATCAAGCAAATGCTAGAGGTTACCGAACTCACACAGATCCTTACCAACGGTATTCTGCAGTACCATGGGATTACATTACAAGGATATGGTGTGAATGTTGTGGAAGATATGGACATATTAGTGCTAACTGCTTTATAAGGTTTGGAATGAACAATGGAAGATCATGGAGAAATCCTGTTATGGCATGTTTTCATTGTCACAAAGTGGGACACTTAGCTGGAGATTGCAGAGATCAACCTAGAAAAGACACTGAGGAAATAAAAGAAAAATTAAAGATAATTTGGAAAAAGAAGGAAATTGTGTCAAATGAAGAAAGCACCTTACCTATTGAGTTAGGTGCTCCTATTCCAAATTAATCGGTAAAGGTATGAAGGGACTGCATTCTCTAAATGTTAAAATCTTATCAGTTCCTATTCTATTCTATACTAAATTCAAAATTTGCATAGTTAAGATGTAATAGTAAGTTTGAAATTCTATAAAAGTCTTTGAAGCACTTTATAGGAAACCTGTCAAGCTAGTGAATACAGGAAGTCTGTCAAGTCGGTGAATGAAGGAAGTTTGGTTACTCAGTTAAAATGGAAAAAGGAGAGTAAATTGGTTAAAGGTGAACCGAGTGCATTTAATGTTTTTGACCTAACCCGTACAGAGCCCGATAAGGTATTTTGTGTACTTAAAAGCATTTTTGTGGTCATTTACACTTACCAAGTTTTTTAGAAAGCAGAGCAAGCGATTCAAAGGTGATCAAACCTCCTACAAAGAAAATTCAAGGTATTTACATCAAATCTCAACACATTGTTAAGCTGATTTACCAAGCGTATCTAGTTGCCATTATCTACTAAATATAAAGCGTCTGTCATTTGAAACCCTAAGGACTCTTTGTTAGTTTTTTATCTGAAATCTTCAAATGGCGCCCAAGATCCAAGATCCCATAGTTTAAAAAATGTAGAGAAGCCCTCACTAAAATACTCTTTGACTCCCAAAGTCACTTCTAAACCGGATGACAAAACCGCCCTTTCACTCATCCCAGACAGAGTGTTGTTAGTTGAAGATGTGAGATTCTTCACCAAATGTCAGGTTGAAGAACTCGATCATGTTGAAATCAGAGACACCTATGAGGAGCTATGTACTGATGGCATATTGAACAGTAAGTATGAGCACATCAAAGTCAAGGGACTAACTGAAGCCCTAACCTATCCTCGTGTGTTCAAGCTCTAGTGGGTCAAGTTTGTTTTGAGCAAAGTTCATGATGATTTCATGTGGCTAGAAGAGCAACCATTCAAGATTACCAAGGAAATAATTCATCTGATTACCGGTTACCCTATCTATGAACATGTATGAGCCCAGAAGATGATATCACAAAAGGAATTGATCAGTATAACCATAGTGGAATCTGATTGTAGAGCATTGAAACTGAATAATGTCACTAATGAAGAATTAAAATTCACCATTAGAGTAATGGGCTACTGTTTCTTTCAATCAGCAAGGGAAAACAGTGTTCCCTATGCAGCAGTAGACTTGGCATACAAAATTGTGAAAAAGGGAATGAAAATTGACCTATGCAAGGTATTGCTGAAGAACCTATTTGAAAATCTGAACACAATCAAGAAGATAAAGAAGAATAACTCGGCTAATACTCTAAAGTTTGGATCACTACTGGTATGCATGTTTTTCTACTTTGAAAAATTCTTTCCATTAGTCGGTAGAGTTGTTTGGGAGCTACACCGACCAATCACCCATCAAATTAATGACTTCATTAAGAAGTTAGGAGATAATTTCAATGATATCATGGATGATTACTTCAGTAAATTTCAAGAGAAAATGCATAATAGATATAGGATACCACCCCAGCTAGTAGAGAAATACAAAAATGATATATGTTTTGAAGTTGACACCGATTACTATTATGTGAATGTTGTGGAACCGAGGACTCAATCTTTGTCACCAATGGGTTACGAGATTGATTTTGACATCACAAAACAACAAATTGATGCATTTCTTACATTGCCCAAACAAGCTATCGAGCTAAGGTATGGTACCTATGAGGAAGTAAAGGAAAAGGTAAAGATGAATATTGTAGTACCCAAAGCTACAAGAAAGGCAACAAAGATGATTAAGGCATTGTCTGAGAAATTCGGAGAAGACTCTTCCTCTACACCTGTCAAAGGCACCATTACCATTACCGAAGAGGAATCTGAAGCCTAAGAGGTAGCTATAACACTGAGCACTGAATTGCCTAAGGGTAAAGTGTTAAAGAGAAAGAAACAAGACACATCAAAAGTCTCACCGACTCCACCTCTAGTAAAGCGACCTACCACTAGAGCATCTGCAGCCTCACTGAGTAAGAAGACAAAGAGTGTTATTGTTCCCAAGGTAACAAAGACATACAAGAAATCTACTTGGAAACTCATTTTGGCAAAAGAGTCTAGTGATACTGAATTAGAGGATGCAAGCAAATTCCAAATTGTCAAGAGGAAGAAGGTAAATGTACATAGTGTTGAAAACTTGTGTGCTAATCTGAAAGAATATGGCGGATTTGGAGGATTTAGATATGTTAAGTATGAAACCAGGAACAATGATGAAAAGAGACAAATTGAAGAAGCTGTCATCTGCACACTTCTAAAGTTTGGGTTAGCTCCATTGGAACTAGCTAAGTCACTTCCAAATGAACTATATCTGCATATTGATAATAGGTGGAAGTATGCAATGGACTCAGAGAAAAAAATCAAAGAAAGAAGTCTAGTCCATCTCTTTCCTGATATGTCAGTAGCTGAAATAAAGGAACATTTAACAAACTACAATTCAAAGTTTCTTGTCAAACAAAGAGCTTTAAAATTGATGAATGGGCTATATATTGACGTAGAAAATGAGACAAAAGCAAAGTGGCAGGAAATCTTCAAAATCAAGGATGTCGGTGAGCAAGCTACAGTTGAAATCATTGATGTCACCGAGCATGATCTTGATGTTACCGAGTAAGGTCCTGATGCTATTGAACAAGACCCTGCTGCCACCATTCAAATAGATGAAGATGTCATGGATACAGAGGCCCCAGAATAGGAAATGATAGAAGGCACTACATATGTAAAACTTGTATCTAGTGAATCTATCTTGGAACAAGTTTAGCCTTATCCACTGACCAAGCAACCTGTCTCAACCAAAACTCCTTAGGATACAGATCAAGGCACTGAAGGTCACAAATCTGCAATAGGAGAAGGTACTACTCAAGAGCAGACATCTCAAGCTCCTTCTAGCACTGAGAATGTTGCAACTAAGACACCAAGTACTGAGACACCGAAGGATTCTACAGAGACTAAAAGAACTAGTCAAAGTGTTGCCTCTACCGAGCAACATACCAAGGGTAATCAAGCCTCACAAGCAATTGTCTTAATTCCATCAGTGAAAGGTAAAGAAAAGAAAGTGAAGAAGCATAGTTTTAAACTTGATTTGTCAAAACCAATAGTGTTGCCCAATGTTGATATATCAGAATTGAAAGGGCAAGCACTCATTGATTTTAGTGAACTATGCAAAGCAAAGGCCGAACAAGAGAAGCAAATGGCCATTCAAAAGAAAAATAAAGTACTTTAGAAGGTAAAAGCACTCCTAATAGATATGCTACTTGAAGCTACAGTATCAACAGATGCAGCCATCCACATTCAACTAGATGAACTCCTAACAAAGATAGAAACATCTGGAGTAGATGCATTAGAGTATTTGAGCAAGCTAAAAGACAAAGAGTTCACTGCTAAAATGATAGAAGAGGTATAAAAAGCTATCGCTATTGGCAAAGTTAAAATTGTCAAATTTATTTCTGAGTTGACTCCTCAACTCAAGCACATTCATTATTTATTTCAGAAACTCTGCACATTTTCTTTATTCATTAAAGACATTAAGAATAAAATAGAGGCAATTGAGAAAGAGATCACCGATCTCTCAAGCAAGTTGACCACAGAGCCAAATTCAATTCAGAATTTTTATACAAAGCTTCAACAGCTCATGGCTCAACAATTGGACTTAAGAAATGAAGAACACAAGATCAAGATGGACATAATGACACTTCAGACATTATTCCTTCCACATCTTTCATCAGACCAAGAAGAGATCAACCGAGCCACATACCTATCTACTACTCAAGAGGGAAGCAATCTAAATGGCTTAATATCGCTATTGGCTGATATTCAACCACAAAATTCTTTAATGGATAGTGTAAAGGATGCACTCTCTATTGCTCTCACCGACGCCCGGACCAAGTACAAATCTATTTTTGACCAGTTACCACCCTCGGATGGAAATTAAGTTTTGATGTTTGTCAAAAAGGGGGAGTAATATGATAGTCTTTGTTGGCAATATTGCATTATAACAGACAATGAAAGATTGATGGCATTTCATAAGGTTATTGAGAATGTTGTTGATGATTATGGATATAACTGATTAAAGATGTTTACTATCTTGATATTATTATTTTGTCATTGATATCAAGAAATTGATTTTCTAATTCAGTATGATGTTGCCATATTTTGAGAAGTATAATATGAAGATTATAAAGATGTCGGTAAAAGACACAGGAAAGAATATGATGAATAAGGGGATGAATAAGGTATTCCATGGGCAACTAGTATTGAGTCAGACAATGATGAGATCATGATGTTTAGATTGTTTTAACATCATACATATGTTGTAAAATGTAAAGGTTAATACTATACTATGATATCAAGCAAGGAACCTAGTTGGTAAACCCTAAGGTTATTGCTATCAGTTAATGAAGGCGGAATGTCTATTGAGTGAAGTTTAGTATTCACCGAGTTGTTACCGAGTTGTAACCGAGCTATAACAGAATGCATTAAATGTTTACATTCGTTATTTAATGAAGGAAGATGATGAGCTGGAACTGATCAATGATTGGTGAACCGTGAATGAAGTTTACTAACGAATCTAAGGCAATGAAAAGTTGGCATGAAGATCTACAGATCAAATTTAACCGCAATACCCTGGCACAAGTTCCAAGACTAATATGCAAGTTCCAAGGTGGGGTAAAACATTTTCAGATTGAAAGATGCATTGAACCTAGACAAGATTGAAGATCTGATGGCTATGATTAATCATGGGAAATGTGATCAAGGAGGTTAAGTGGTTACCTAATTATTTATAAATAAGAAACTGTTGATAAACAATGTATGCGGGCAAGTGTATGCACAGGGATGCTACATAGTGATTACCGAGCATAGAAGCTTGAAGACCTGTTTGAATAACAGAGTATAGAAGTCTAGCAAATAGACAAGATTAGTTCTATATCTAGATTGTATTGAACAAATAAGAATATGTTTTAGCATTTTAGATGTGAAGTTGCAGATAGATTTTATTACAGTTATTTTGTGAAAGTAACAGAAAATATCTTAACCGAGTGGACTTAACAGTCTTATTTGTAAAACCCTCTAGCAAGGTGACATTCTGATTGAATGTTTGAAATCCTTTAACAAGGTCGCTTCTAACAAGGTGAAGATCCTAACAGATCTAAGGGAAATCCCTTAACGGGGTCACATTTAGCAATGTGTTTGTAATCTTTAACAAGATTTTCTTTTAACCGAGCATACTCTAGAAGAGTATATTTCTTAGTGGGTCCGAAATCCCATAGTGGTTTTTCCCTATTTGGGTTTCCTCGTTAAATTTAGTGTTATGAGGTTTATGATGTTCATATTCTTTTGAGTTTGCATGTTTAACAGTTTTGGTTATATTACTGAAATATATGTTATCGAGGTTGAATCTGATGTTTTTATGAAAGATTAAGTTTGTATGATTCACCCCCCCCCCCTCTCATCTTGTTGGCTATTGGATCTATACTTATGTTAAGTATCAGAACTATCAATCGGTATCAGAGGTTTGGACTCCGAAAGGAAAGTTTAAAGGCACTTGAGTTTAAGATCCAAAGATGTATAAGAGGGATGCACTGAAGCTGAACAAGTCAAGTTTCTCTACATGGCAGAAAAGGATGAAGCTACATCTATCAACAGTTTGAGAATATGTTGTATACTATCTGGAGAATGATTTTGTCACACCAAGAACCTATCCATTGACTATGGAAGAGATAAAGGCAAAGCAAGAACATATTCAAGCAATGATTGAAATAACATTTGCATTGACCGATTCAGAGTTTAATGATCTAGATGACTGCAATGATGCAAAGGCAATGTGGGATAAGCTTATATTAGTATATGGAGGAGATGAACATGTTCAAAGAGAAAAAGTAGATAGTCTAAGAGGACAACTTGAATCTATGAGGATGAATGAAGGTGAGAAAATAACTCGGTACAGTACAAGACTAAAGGAGATTGTCAATCAAATCAAAGGAGCAGGTGGAACTATTGAAGAAAAGGATATAACAAGTAAGTTGTTAAGAACCCTTCTACCAGCTTATGCAATCCAAGTCTCTGTAATCAATGAATTGAGGTATGTACCTAATATGCTAGTTTCTTTAGATGCTACTATTGGTAAGCTACATGCATTTGAGTTAAGTAATATATATAACAGTGGATCTTCGGTAAATAAAGTTGAATCTGCATTTAGTTCTTTTCATCTTGATGAATCTAATGATTTCAATGAAAGAAAGTATAAGTACTCTGAAGGAGATCACAGTGGAGCAAGTGAAAGATTTCGTAAGAAAATGGAGGCAGTACACAAATTATATGAGGAAGTCAGAAAGCAAGAAGAGTTTGAAGCACTATTACCCAAAAGGTTACCGAGAGCCAAAGATAAGGAAAACTACCTTTGAAATGTTTCAATTGTGATAAAATAGGACATATGGCTTGTAATTGTCCTGACAAAGATTCTACTGAAAAGAGAGATTACCGAGATGATAGATAGAAAGATAATCATTACAGAGGACACCGAGACTTCAGAAGAAGAGATAGAAAGACATGCCTAATAGCTGATGAGGAATCCAACGATGATAAATCAGATGAGACTGATACAGAGGAAGTAGTTTATGTGGCTATCAAGGATGGATCAGATGAAGAAAGGTATGAAGAAAAAGCCCTAATATCTCACATAAACACTAATGATTCTTGAATTATAGATAGTGGATGCTCACATCATATGATAGGAGATAAACACAAGTTTGTTATATTAGAAGATTATGATGGAGGCTATGTTAGATTTGGTAATGATGCACCATGTCTGGTGAGAGGTAAATGATCTATAACACTTCTTGATAATGCAAGATGCAGTGATGTTTATTGGGTTGAAGGTTTGAAATACAATTTGTTGAGTGTAGCACAACTAAACAACATAGGTTACCGAATAGAAGTTCAGAAGGGAATTGTCAAAGTTCATGACAAAAATGGAAAGTTAGCTGCTACTAGGACACAAACAAAAGGTAACACATTTCACCTTGACTCAACTCAAAATAAGTGTTTGCATGCAAAGTTAGATGATACTTGGTTATGGCATAAAAGGTTTTGTCATGTCAATTTTGATAATCTGATCAAAATAAGCAAGAAGCATAGACTAAGAGGTCTACCGAGTCTTGAAAAACCTAAGAATGCTATGTGCCGAGGGTACCAGATGGGTAAGATGACAAGATCAAGCTTTACAACTAAGTCTTACACTTCTAAAGGAATTTTAGATCTAGTGCACACTGATCTTTGTGGTCTTGTGAAAGTTCAAAGTTATTATGGTGATAAATATTTCATATTATTTGTGGATGACTATTCAAGGATGATGTTAGTAATGTTTTTAAAAGAAAATTCAGAAACTTTTCAAACGTTTAAATGGTACAAGGAAAGAGTTGAAAATGAAACAGGAAGACAACTAAAATGTCTTAGATCAGATAGAGGAGGAGAGTTCACATCTGATGAGTTCAACTTATTTTGCAATGATCATGGTATTAAAAGACAAATCTCTGCACCAAGAACTTCATAGCAGAATGGAATAGCTAAGAGAAGAAATAGATCTATTGTGGATTGTGCTAGAACACTAATGATTGAAAAGAAGGTGCCACAAACATTTTGGAGAGAAGCAATAAGCACAACAGTTTACACCTTGAACCGAGTTCAATTGATGATAGGTACTTTGAAGACACCATATCAAATCTGGTATGATAAGAAACCTAATGTAAGTTATTTTAAAATATTTGGAAGTAGATGCTATGTTCATAAAGATGATAGAAAAGGCAAATTTGATCAGAAAAGTGAAGAAAGAACATTTCTAGGTTATTCTTCTAAAAGAAAAGCATTTAAATGCCTGATCAAATCATCTAACAATATAGTAGAAAGTGTAAATGTGAAAATTGATGAATTTGCAGAAAGAAATGATGAAGGAAATTCCAAGGAACCAAAAGACTATGATGAATTTGTCTATGTTCAACCGAGAAGTCCTACCAAGAAGACTATTGAAGAAAATGAAGAGAATATCCAGTTACCGAGTGATGAAGAAGATCATACAGAGCCTACCGAGCCTTTATTAGCCAAGTATGTCAGAAGACATCATGCAACAAGTCAAATTATAGGAGATAAGGATGATCCAGTGATGACAAGAAACAAACTAAGATAGAACACATGTTTGATATCTAAATTTGAACCGAGAATAGTGAAAGAGGCATTTAATAGTGAAGATTTGATAAATGCTATGATAGAAGAGATTGATCAAATCAAGAAGAATGACACATGGACACTAATCCCAAGACCAAAGGACAAAAATGTAATCGGTACAAAGTGGACTTTTAGAAACAAGCTAAATGAAAAAGGAGAGGTCATTCGAAACAAAGCAAGACTAGTTTGCAAAGGTTATGCTCAAGAAGAAGGAATTGATTATGGTGAAACTTTTGCACCTGTTGCTAGACTTGAAGGAGTAAGAACATTGTTGGCCTATACTACTTTCAAAAATTTCAAGATATATCAAATGGATGTCAAATCTATATTTCTGAATGGAATATTAGAAGAAGAAGTTTTTCATTGAACAACCTGAAGGATTTGTTGAAGACAAGAATAAAGATCAGGTATGTAAATTGAACAAAGCTTTATATGGTTTGAAACAAGCACCAAGAGCATGGTATGAAAGATTGCACTCTTATTTGATTAAGATTGGTTTTATAAGGATAAGTGAGAACAACAAGATGTACATGAAGAATGATGAAAATGGAATACTGATCTCAGCCATATTTGTTGATGATATTATATTTTATGGAAATGACTCTTTATGCAAGAACTTTGGAAATGAAATGAGAAAATAATTTGAGATGTCATTAATCAGTGAGATAAAGTATTTTATAGGTTTATAGATACTGCAAATGAAAAATGAGATTTTCATTACTCAATCCAAGTACATAAAGGAAATCTTGAAGAAATTTGGAATAGAGGATTCAAAACTAGTAAGTACTCTTATGACTACCAACTGCAAATTATCAAAGAATGATGAATCTGCATTTGTTGATGAGAAACTTTACCGATCCATGATTGGAAAGCTACAATATGTTGTTCACATCAGACTAGATATAGCACATGCAGTAGGTATAGTTGCAAGATTCTCTACAGATCCTAAGGAAACACACATGACAACAATCAAAAGAATTTTTAGATACTTGAAAGGCACAGAGGATTATGGCTTAGTATATTAGAAAGGAAATGATTTTGATTTAAAAGTTTATACTGATGCTGATTGGGCAGGCAACATTGATGATAGAAAAAGCACAAGTAGAGGAGCTTTCTTTTTAGGAGAAAGACTAGTGAGTTGGCTTAGCAAGAAACAAGGATGTGTTTCACAGTCAACAACAGAAGCTAAATATGTTGCTGCAACATTGAATTGTACCAACATTGCATGGATCAAACAACTATTGGAAGGTATAAATGAGAAAGTTACCGAGCCAGTAACTATATTCTGTGACAATACTAGTGCCATTAATATTTCAAAGAATCCTGTTATGCACTCTAAGACAAAGCATATATCTATCAAATATCATTATCTTAGAGAAGAAGCTCAAGAGAAGAAAGTGGTATTGGAGTATGTTAGCACAAAGGAACAAATAGTAGATATCTTCACCAAATCACTACCAAGGGACACTTTTGAATATCTCAGAAGTAAGTTAGGGGTCCTACCCCTATCTTCTAAACACTGACCGAGTTCAGTGAAAGCATCAATCCGATGACTCTAATGAATATCTTTTGAAAGTTGATGCTGATTTATACACTTTAGGTTGTTTTCTAATGGTGTATAGGAAATAATACAGGAAATATTATAGGGAACGGGAATTGAGGACAAATGCTCTGACCAAGACTCAGTCGATACACAATAGCAGGAAATAACTTCTTACCGAAAGTAATTATGTTTTAGTTCTTTACTTTTTGGCATTTTTGTCAAAGGGGGAGAAGAATACTATAAAGGGGAGAAGACTAATATAGAGGAAGAAGATCTATCAGGGGAGAAGACTAAAAGAAAACTGAGCAGACTACAGATTGGAAAGATGATTGAAAACAAGAGAAGTCTAATGTATGGGGGAGAGCATTTCAGCATTTCAGAATCACAGCAATCCGAATCTTTTAAGGTCAAATCAATTGGTTTTTCCATCAATGCAAAAGGGGGAGATTGTTGGCAATATTGCATTATAACAGACAATGAAAGATTGTTGGCATTTCATAAGGATACTGAGAAGGTTGTTGATGATTATGGATATAACTGATAAAGATATTTACTGTCTTGATATTATTATTTTGTCATTGATGTCAAGAAATTGATTTTCTAATTCAGTATGATGTTGCCATATCTTGAGAAGTATGATATGAAGATTATAAAGATGTCAGTAAAAGACACAGGAAAGAATATGATGAATAAGGTATTCAATGGGCAACTAGTACCAAGTCAAACAATGATGAGATCATGATGTTTAGATTGTTTTAACATCATACATATGTTGTAAAATGTAAAGGTTAATACTATACTATAATATCAAGCAAGGAACCTAGTAGGTAAACCCTAAGGTTATCACTATGGGTTAATGAAGGCGGAATGTCTACCGAGTGAAGTTTAGTATTCACCGAGTTGTTACCGAGTTGTAACCGAGCTATAATAGAATGCATTAAATGTTTACATGCATTATTTAATGAAGGAAGCTGATGAGCTGGAACTGATCAATGATTGGTGAGTCGCGAATGAAGTTTGTTAACGAATCTAAGGCATTGAAAAGTCGATATGAAGATCTACAGCTCAGATTGAACCGCAATACCCTAGCACTAGTTCCAAGACTAATATGCAAGTTCCAAGGTGGGGTAAAATGTTTTCAGATCAAAAGATGCATTGAACCTGGAAGAGATTGAAGATCTGATGGCTACGATTGATCATGGGAAATGTGATCAAGGAGGTTAAGCGGTTACCTAATTATTTATAAATAAGAAACTGTTGATAAACAATGTATGCGGGCAAGTGTATGCATAGGGATGCTACATAGTGATTACCGAGCATAGAAGCTTGAAGACCTATTTGAATAATAGAGTATAGAAGTCCAGCAGATAGACAAGATTAGTTCTATATCTAGATTGTATTGAACAAATAAGAATCTGCTTTAGCATTTTAGATGTGAAGTTGCAGATAGATTTTATTACAGTTATTTTGTGAAAGTAACAGAAAATATCTTAACCGAGTGGACTTAACAGTCTTATTTGTAAAACCCTCTAGCAAGGTGACATTTTGATTGAATGTTTGAAATCCTTTAACAAGGTCACTTCTAACAAGGTGAAGATCCTAACAGATCTGAGGGAAATCCCTTAACGGGGTCACATCTAGCAATGTGTTTGTAATCTTTAACAAGATTTTCTTTTAACCGAGCATACTCTAGAAGAGTATATTTCTTAGTGGGTCCGAAATCCCATAGTGGTTTTTCCCTATTTGGGTTTCCTCGTTAAATTTGGTGTTATGAGGTTTATGATGTTCATATGCTTTTGAGTTTGCATGTTTAACAGTTTTGGCTATATTACTGAAATATATGTTATCGAGGTTGAATCTGATGTTTTTATGAAAGATTAAGTTTGTATGATTCACCCCCTTCTCTCATCTTGTTGGCTATTGGATCTGTACTTATATTAAGTATCAAAACTATCAGTCTTGGGTGAGCAATACAATATATTTGGGGAGTGATACAGTTTTGATATAGTATTGAGAGAATGATATAGTATTCGAGTATAGTATGCAGGGGGAGTATACTGAGCAGAGTAAGCAGAGTATCCAAAGAGCAGTATATAGTACAGTAAGCAAAGAACAAGAACCGATCACCAACTATACAAAATCAGAGTTATGTACAATATATCGACAAGGGGATTATAACTGATATATTATTTTATTGACTATTGTATATACTGTCAGTATAGTCATTTTGCAAAGTATATAGATTTTTGAGTTATAACTTTGAAAGTAGTTTTTGTCAAACATCTCAACTAATGTCAAAAGGGGAGATTGTTACTACTAATCAGATTGCCATTAGTTTTATGTCAAAGTTATACTATATACTCTAGTCGGTTATCTATTACCGAAATATTTAGTTGGTATGTATAGTCTAGTCGGTTATAGAAGAAAGCAGTCACAAAATGTAGTATACACTGAGTTGTCTACCGAGTATCATTTCATGTCTACTGAGCAGCAAAGATGACACACTGTGTTGATTTACACTAAGTGAAACATGTTACTAGATTCATTGAACCTAGACATGCATATGAAAACATGTTACAAGATCGAGGCACATCTAACCATTATCACATTGGAAATTGCACTTAAAGATTGTGTATGATTTTGAGGTTATCTAACCAATGAATTATTTTACATGATTATTCATTCAATAAATCATGTTTGTAAGATCGAAGAAATGAATTGGATCACCGTCATAAGAGATTTATTTATACAACATGAGTTAAGAGTTAAAAGGTGTGTGTGTGCATGAGTGTAAGAAGACTGTTACAAAGACACAGAGGTCACTGAGAAGGTTTTTAGAGAACAGTCAAAGAACAGAGTAGACAGAAGGGTTTACCGAGTTGCTATATGGGTTACCGAGGTATGCTATAAGCAAGGTAATCTATTCTGAGCACATAGAATCTGATATAACATTTCAAATGTAAAGTTGCAGATATTTGTAATGATTTTATTGTAATATTGTGAAATTGAAAGAGAAACCTTTAATAGGGTAAAAGAATCTAGTCAAGTCTATAAATTGTAAAGCCTCTAACCAGGTGCATCATTTAGATGAAGTGTTGTAAAATCCTTTAGCAAGGTAGATCTAACAGATCTTGTTACTCCTAATAGGGTAAGCTATCAAAAATAGCTATACATGTAGCTCTAATCAAGCACTCTTTATTATTGGAGTAGTGAAGTTGTGGGTGCCATCCCCACCGCAGTTTTTCTCTCTAACCAAGAGTTTCTATGTAACCAAAATATATGTGTTATGGAGTGAATCATGTATGATTGTTATCTATTTGTTTTAGTTTTATATTATGTTACTGCACTATTCGGTTTATGCATAACAGTAAAGATATTGTTGAAGAAATGTTTAGAAGTACTAATTCACCCCTCCCCTCTCAGTACATTAGCTTTCCATATTGGACCTAACATATATATGTGTATGATCTCATTGTAAATTATGATGATGGAGGATGGTATACAAGAGAATAATGTTGTCATGCCCAAAGTTTTGGGCACGAACGGGATAATTTTTTTAAAAAAAATTCGCACTTAAAACTTAAATTTTGCAAATATGAAATGCTCTAACATATTTTGCCTTAACTACGTTTAGAGTTAACTCTAATCACTAACTTAAGTAAGTGAAAATTAAATTTGATTAAATGCGGAATATTAATTCTTCAAAGAAATTATTATTGTCTCTGTTGGTGTAAATAATTATTCATCATGAATATTATTACACTTACTTAAGTTTACTTAGGATAATGCATTTCATAGTAGTTTGGGTATGAGACACTTGGGTGTTTGTGCCACATTGGGATAGTGTGTGTAGGAGAAATTCCACCTTTTATGGTGTTGATCTTGTTATTACACTATCATATCCACTTATTGTGGAGTGATAATTCCACCTTCGGTGGGTGATCCACCTCTTGTGAAATATTATATTATTTCTCCTACCTACCCACACCTATTTCCTACCTACCCTTGTTTCTCATTGAGCCACATGTCATGTTTGTGTGCTCATACATATCCCTAGCCTTGCCTATATAAGCAGGCTCATCTACATTGTATGTAACTATTGAACTATTGAATCCAGTTGATTATTGAATCATTATTGTTGATCATTTCTATTGATGAGAATACAGTTTATTCTTGTCCCATATTGTGTCTCTATTTTGTACATTTCATTGACCTCTTGATCTTGGCAAAATCCAACAGTCTCAATGATTTTAATCACTAAATTATCTTAATTAAAATTCTCTAAAATATTTGGCGAAGATATTGTTAATCTCCTAAATTCAAAATTTGTTTTAAGGAACAAATTAAATTTGACCTAGCACTTTATTTTTTTAGGTTTGAATTTATATTTCAATCATTAATTAAAATGTGTTTAAAATTAAATCGACTAAAGGGTCAATTAAATTCTTAATGCCCTATATCCCATAAAGTTTAATCACATATACCTACATCTAGGTGGGCTAAAATTAATCCCTATAGTCAAATAATTTGCAACAGATTTAAAGTCCCTAAATATTTAATTCAATTTAGAACATCTCAAATCTATTTAATTTAAATTAAATATTAACTTCGTAAATATTTTATTTGAAACATCTCAATCTAATTAATTTAAATTAAATATTAACTTCATGAATATTTATTTTAAAACATCTCAACTTATATATATACATATATATGTATATATATATATAGATATATATATAGCTATATATGTATATATGTATATATATATATATAGATATATATAGATATATATAGATATATATGTATATATATTTATATGTATATATATATGTATATATATACATATATGTACACACACACACAGACACACACACACACACACACACACACACACATATATATATATATAAATATAATTATATATATATATATATATATAGATTTTTCTATATATAAAAATAGAAGTATTTTATCCATGCAACCCTAGCCTTTATTTATTATAAAATAGGCATCCCATCTCTTTTATTTTTATTTTTTTATATTGCTTGTACATGTTACCCTAGCCCTAACTGGCTAGGGTTTTATTTTTCACCATGGATTTTGTAGGGCCGAAGGTTCTGGGTGGCGGCCATGGCAGTGCACGCGAAGGAGGGGATGGGGAAGGCGAAGGTTGGGCGAACAACGGTGGTGGGCGCTGCTCATTGTGGAAACCATAGTGGCGGCGACCACTATGGTCACCCATAGTGGCGGCCCTCGGGCCATCCACTGTGGATGCCCACAGTGGCAGTGACCATTGTGGTCACCCACAGTGGTAGTCGGCCATGCCAACCACTATGTTTAACACAGTGGCTTGGCCCTGGTTCGGCCCGAAACCCTCCTTTGCCATATTTTTCTTTTTAAAGGTTTTTTTTTTTTAAATTAATTAATTTTTTTTGTTTAATTAAAATGTATTAAAATATTATATATATATATATATATATATATTATATATATATATATTATATATATAAATATATTGTATATACAAGTGTATTTTAAATATAAGTATATATTTATATACATTTGATGCATAAGGAAAAATTAGAGGTAACATTACTATGCATTTAATTTATTTTTATTTTTTTAACTTTTAAAACAAATTGATAACAAAATTCTGAATTAAACCCCTGTATATTTTTTTTTATTAAAACAAAAAATACCTTGTTGCTAATTCATATATGTACTATGTTAACCTTAGGTTCATTTTCTGCATAAAGTAAATGACAGGATTAAATAATTTTATACAACAACTATAAAAATATATTTTTATTTAAGGTAGAAAATATTAAAATGAATCTTTAGAGATAACTATAATATTTTAGATCTCGTTTTCTGCAATAAATAAAATGACAGATTTAAATAAACTAAAATAGCACTTCTATTTACAGGTCTAAATATTTTATTTCCAGTGTTCTGCATGCATGCAAATTTAATTCATTTCTTTTCTAATAATTTGTTTTAAATGCATAAAGGGAATAAATAAATTACTTTCTTTTCAAAATATCCTAAACACAACAAATATTATTCTTCAGAAATATAGAAAAACTAAAACGAGAGTTACTCATTTCCTTTCTGCAGTATAGCATATATAAATATTACATATCTTTAAAACATATTTCCAAGTCTTTATTGTCGCTTTACAAATAGGTCTCTCATTTCAAATAAATGAGGACTTTCAAAGAATAAAAATTACATTTACAGTTATTTTTCTGCCACAAATAACTCCAGCCACATCTACATGTCCTATTCTTTTCTTCCAACAACCTGCAATAAATCAAAAGATGTGACCATGGAGTGCTCACATCCCAGCCTAGGCTAACTAGTAGCCACCCCTGAGCTTGAAGAACCAAGCCCTAGATAGGATACACACATGCAAACACACACAACCAAGGGAAAACAATCACAAACACATTCCCAACCCAGGGCTACACTGTACCACACATTGTGATGTCTTTTCAAGGGTGGCAGTGGACCAAGTACCCTGAGGAGACTGCAAGTATGGTAAAACATATAGCCACCTCATGGCAAACCAAATACCTCATAAGTATAACAACCCCACATCCTTATGCCCCCCAAGGCATTCATACCTTATTTCCCTCCTTATGACCCCCAAATGCATAAAATCCCTTGTGATCACTCTCATAATGAGAGCCTCTCACTCGAGGGCTGTCAATTCTACCACCCACAAGACCATCCTTTCTCCCAATAGTAGGAGGCCTTGATTACTCCCAAAGCACATAGAATGCATACAAAAAGTAAACATAGAACACAATAACTTTCCAAAGAGAAACATGCAAGAAACTAGCCTTTTTACACAAGCAACTCCTTTCAACACAACATGCAAAATAAAACAATACAAGGAGAAAATATTACCAACCTTCAACTGCCCAAAGGTATGCTAGATTGGTTGAAGATGAGTAACCCAATTCCACAAACCCTTGCCTCTCTACACTTAGCCAAATTTTCTAAAACCAAATCTGTCTTTCTTTCAAAATCTTATCTCCAAAAATGGAGAGTGGGTGATTACCCACAAAATCTCTCATTCTTGCTTAAGAAGACCCTAGTGAGAGTTCTCACAAGTTTCTAAAATTGAAAGGGAAAGGTAGGAGAGAATGGGAAAGGAATCTCACATCCAAAAGGAAAGTTTACAACTTAGATGATCCTTCTAATTTCAATTTTCGCACAACTTAGAAAAGTCACTTTTTAGGGTGTCTAAATGGTCACATGAGAGCTAGTACATGCCTAAAATTACTCCTAACCCTTAGGTATACCTTATGGGCTTTAGGAAACACTTTTAAACTACCCCTAGGTGTCCATTTAACCCCTTTTAAACCCATCTGAAGTAAATTTTCGGGTCAAACCTAAGTTGACCATCCCAAAGATTCTTTACCCTAGAAAAATATAGAACCATATTAAATTAATTGAAAAAGCTATGGTTAGCAACTCCCTCCAAGAGACAATTAAAAAAAAAAAAAACATAAATCGATCACATGTGTCAAGCGACACCATAAAAATACTTTTACCAAATTACACTTGAAATTTGTCTCTTGTTGGATTTACACAATTTAACAAAATTTGATTTAACATTCATGCAACAATCACTTTACGAATAAAATACGATACAAATGGGGTGTTGTCTCTCCAAATAGACAAACCCTAGTTTTACGAACGCACATAGGTCTAGGTTTGGTTCTCCATAATATTTCCATGGTCACATGGATAGTTTTCCTTCGCATCTTAATTACACATTAGTAATTTCAAATAACCTCATATAATATTTAAACACATGAATAAGAATACACGTCAAACACTCTGCATACCATATACATTTAAAAAAAATCAATACATCTTACATCCAAATAAATCCACATATCCAATTATCATAATCCTCATAATTTTATTCATTCATAAGATACGCACCATATTTCCAACATCATAATAAAGTTCTACAAATCTAGATGTAGCTGACATACGTTAGTTCAAGATTATCAATTCAGTGGATCTTTTAGGATTCCAAATTCATAACGCATCAAAATGTACACCTCAAGGTGAAATAACTCTATAACTTGGTTCAATTACTTTTCTCACCGATCTATCTATCGAACACAGTCCATTCTATTGAATTATATAGCATTTATTAATAGGGTCAAACATGGTCAACTAAGTTAATCAAAGCTTGGTTTGGGGAAGGCCTTACAAATGTAATAATAATTCATACAGAGGATTTGGGTGATTATAGGTGATCAATTTGGGTTAATGTAAGAGTTTTAAGTCCTCTGATATTGAGCTTAACCAAAACTATACTCAGGCATAGGAGATGCTATTATTGCAGTTCATTATTCCTTCCAGATTTTAGTCTGGATTTTTTATGTAGCCAATGAGACTCCTTTTGTAATGAGCAGTGTGCTCTAGGATGTTGGCCTTCCTGCAAGTTTTGTCCCCTCAATTTGTAATCACATACTTACTGCATAATTATTATTTTACTGTGGGTAGGCTTCCCACTATGGTTTTTCCCTTTACTGGGTTTTTCACGTACAAATCTTGGTGTCATTTGGTTGGTATCTATTCTCTAATTGTTGGTTGTGCTTAATTGGTATATCTACTATTTCGGTAATTGGCTTATGTATTTGGGTATTGATATTATGAGTTATGGTATTAAATTTTTAATTGCTAAAGGTTCTAGTAATCTTGTGACAACTAATTCCTCCCCTCTCAGTAGTCTTTTTGTTATTTGAACTGTCTAACATAAAACACTTTACATACATTTCACCCTCCTATTAAACAGTGAATTTCATAGTTTAGTAAATATACTTTCTTAGTTCTTCTACTCCATTAGTGACCCCCAAATGGACCCAAAACTCATAATTTTAATACATATATAGGTTATACCACTTTTTTTGGCCACCTATAGTGCCTCAATCACTTTGCTTGATGATGATCAAATAGTACATTATTCATTGTTCCTTAGCTCCTTGTTTTTATTTTCTCTATGAATTCTTCAGGATAAGAGTAAAAATTAAATGTTTTATAGCACGTACTCCCCAATCCTGATTTATATAAATCTAGCCATAACTCTTCCCCTTGATAATTTTTGCCCCCTTTCTCTTCTTCTCATTTGACTCATTTATTTTTCAACCTTTTTTTCCTTTCAAATCTTCTCATTTTTCTCTTATATCCTATTTTATCTTCATTTTTCTTTTCAAAATACCACTCATGTTATTTTGTTCTCTAGTATCCTCTAGAGGGGGCATCATCCTCATTATTCTATCCTACTGTTGATACCCCAAAATCCAATAACAATACCTAATACCCCTAGCATGTCAGTCATCACCTTTCTTTTAAAATTGGCATAAGTGAAAGGTTGAAGCTATAGAAGTTTTATTTAAATCGATACAAGACCTCATATACTATAACTAAAATAATATAAGAATAATCCTTGATAGACCTAAGAAAGATCAGCAAAATAAACCTCAAACATTCTATTTATATATTGAGATAGTTAGCCCGATCTAATAAGTCAGTATTGAACATGGCTATTGACATAGTTATACTGAACACAAATGATGAGATGCCTATTGGAATAGTCACTAAAGGCAAAATAGTAATATTTGGTAATCCTGATAGAGTATAGCTATCCCAACATACATCTAGGAGTAGGTTGTATGCAAGCCCTATCAGAATAACATATAAGATTGGGGTAGGTGCAAAAGGCTATCCAGACAGTGTAAACTATCCCGATAAAAGAACGTATAAAAGTTATCATATGAGCTCATCGGAGTAACTTGTGAAGTCGGATTAATGTACCAAGGATATTCCAATCAATGAAACTATTCTAATGGTTAAAAAATAAAATAATATCAGGAAAACTATTTTGATAAAGGTGTTATGAACTGAGACATCAATATTGAGGAGACCTAATCGAACTAACAACTCTGATGACATGCTATGGATTGGAATACATATTTCAAGATAACTTATAGCGAATTCAAGGACAAAACCTCTATCAGTATAACTTGTCAAGACATGATAACACCTTTTTGCTTTGCCGATGATGAAAGTAATACCGATAAGCATTATGTAGGAGGAGTTCAGGATAACTTACAAAGTTGAGATAAAACATAAATAGTGTTCTGATCGATGAAATTATGTTGATTATTTATGAATAAAGTACTATTGGGAGAAGTATCTTGATTTAACAATTATACACTAAGAAATCAATAGTGATAGAAGGAGAACAAATGAGGAGACCCTTATCAGATTGACTTATGAAGTCAGGAAAATAATATTTGGATATGCCGATAGTAGAAGTAATACCGATGGATGTTATAACAATTGCTTATCGGTATAACTTAGGCTGAAATGACATGGAAAGGAAATAGTTACTGATATCTCCATATTATCTGCAATGATTAATTTGTCAGAAAGGAACCAAAATTAGAGGCAGTGATAGGGAGAGTTAAGTCGATCATATACGTCATCAGATAATTCAAATTTTGAAAAGATGACTCATTGATTTATAGATTGAAACATTTATTTCTGCACGACCAAAATTCTCTGAGAAACATATTCAAGAGATTTTCGCACTAGAATTATAGAAGCATTAAGGAGATATTTAAGCAGGTTGAAAATACAGAAGAAGAAAGCAAGTAAGTGTTCTGATCGATTTCTGTTTGATTGTTTCTGTATATGGTGAAAATGGATAACAATACTAATGATATTGAAAGGCTAAATGAATTCAACCACAAAACCCTAGCCTAACAACAACAAAGATCCACCATAACATATGAAGATTACCTTAGACAATGCAAATCAAATGAAATCACAAAGATTATACCATCACATGTCCAATAGGGTTTGGATCTCCATTCTTCCTATCTCCATTGATCTTGCTTGATATATTTGCTCTCAGATTTTATGTGCACAAGAGCTCAACAAAGAACGGAAATGTGGTTGCAAGTAGGATCGCATATGCCAAGTAGTCAATTGATCAAGTAGTTAGGGTTTGATAATGAAGGAAGCATCTCCTTATATAGAAGACACTATATGAAATGGAGGGATAAGATTGAGAGGTGTAAAAGGAGGTCAGCTATGATTAGAGGGTAGGTAAAAGAAATAATAAAATAATGAAAGGGGTAGGTAGTGCATGAATTAAGAGATGAATGACATGTGTCATGGGTAGAAAAGGTTAATGAATTAATTAAATAAATAAAGATTTATATAATTAATAAAAGAAGTGGGATCAATTAAATAAATAAGATATTTATTTAATTTAGGAAAAGGATAATTTAAATAGATAAATGTATTTATTTAAATGAGAAATAAGGCTAGAAGAGGATAAATGAATTAATTAAATAAATAAAGATTTATTTAATTAATAGAAGAATTAAGCTTAGATAATTAAATAAATAAAATATTTATTTAATTAGACTGGACAATTTTGGGTGTCTACATTTTGCCCCTCTTTGAGACAATGCGGCTTGTCACGTTGTTTCAAAGAAAATAAGATGAACTGATATAGAGTTGCCCCAAGATGCGAATGATATGCCCCCTTGAGAGATTGGATGAAAATGTGTGTAAAGATCACAGACAATCTCTCGATAAGAAAGAAAGGCTAGAAATGACTGACCAGATAGGATAGAGTGACAGAGTCACGGGATAAAGAAGACTGACTCGGGGAATGAGGGCTAGGGTAGTCTATAAGATAGACCATTAGGGGAAAACATCCTCATTGTCATCCACACATCCAAGAGATTAGAGTGCAGAGCAAGATAGAGCAGCAGTAGTCAGTAGCGATGGCAATGGCTCACAAATTCGATCGTGTTCGCCGATTTCAGAGGCCAGCAGAGGCAAGAAAGCCAGTAAGTACCACAAAACCTCCTTGTACTTTGATGCATTTATTGTTGTCATTAATGCATGCTAGGTAGAGTAATAAATGTGCTTAGAATAGGGTCCAAAAAATGTCAAAAATGTGTAGGCACGTCTGTGTTGGTGCCAGGTGCGTTTATGCGGTCTAAAAGAGCGTTTATGTCATGAAAGCACGTTTGTGTCCAAAAATGTGAATTTGTGTCTTCTAGGTCAAATCGGTAGTTCTATGATGAACATACGTTGTGGATTGGATAAGCTGCTGAGAGGATACACTCAAGCAGGTCCTCTAGGGAAGACTAGGATAACAAATAGGGCTAGGATTGACAATTTTGTGATAGAACATACATTGCCAATTAGGAAACTATTCAAGAGGATTCACTCAAGCATAGGCCCTAGGATAAGATAGATCAAGGCACTTTGTGATGAATAGTGAGTACCAAGATATAGTACTTTGTGATGAACAGGGAGTACTAAAATATGAGCAGCACTTTGTGATGAACAGTGAGTGCAAATGTGAGGAACACTTTATGATGAACAGGGAGTGCCAAACACGTAGTACTTTGTGATGAACAAGGAGTACCACTAGGATAGAAGCAACACTTTGTGATGAACAGTGAGTGTCACTAGGACTGAGATGATTGATTTGTGTGACTATAAGAGTATTTGCCTATGTTGGAGTCACAGGAGAGATTCCCATCGACTCAAAGGTTGCGACCTGAGTTGACATTCGAGGACAGGGCCGCCATTGAGGTTATGGGTCTGAGATACATTTTGTATGTGCCTGAGTTTTGGGCGAACATGGGATTGCTAACTGTGCTAGCTGAGAGATGGCACTCAGAGACATGTACGTTTCATTTTCCCATGGGGGAGATGACAGTCACCCTGGAGGATGTATACAGGATTTTGCGGATACAGATCGATGGGGAGCTGATTTCGTACGATCGAGACGGAGACAGGGATGCCCTTAGATGAGTGTTCTAGGATCTGGGACTGGAGATGAGGGTGGGACATGTGGCATGGGATACCATGACATGGATAGGATTAGTACTAGCAACAGTGTTGGCAGGAGTTATCAGTGGGTTCCTCTGTCCGGATAGGGCGACACAAGGGTTGGTTGTAGCCATATAATTTTGACATCATTGTATCATGACACTTTATATATATATATATATATGAGATGATTCATCTTTGTGGCAGCTATATGCATGCGTACCTATGTGATGTATGTTCTTATGTGATGCTTATGATATGGATGCAAATATGTATATGATGAAATACAATATTTTTTTTTGTTCTTTTATGTTTTATATGTGTTATGCCAATACAAATGTTAATGCATGTAATGTAGGTGAATGTGATAATGCAAATGTAAATTGTGCTAACAGGTGTTGTGTGCAGGATGTGATGTGGTTGTGATATCTATATGTATGTATGAAATGCTTATATGTGGTAATGCACATGCAACTACATGAGATGCAAATATTATTGGTGTATCATTATACTCAATCATGTGATAGCAGCCTACGCAGACTTGAGAAGGACGATGGAAGCCAATCAAGAAAGGGGAATGAAAGACAAAAGATATGAAAGTGAAAGAGCTTCTTGTGCATTGTCATCATTGAGCTTTATTATGGTAAGTAGGTTATGACAATCGAGGCATATGTTCGACCCAGAAAGTCATTGTACCTATTTGCATGGAGATAAGATAGTCACAAACAAGGAATGTCCTAGTTCACACTAGACTTGCAGTGTCCTCATATACTTGGACAAGTCATAGCATTACTGAGAGACAATCCACAGATAGCAAAGAAAAATAGGTGATGATACCGCATCCTCGCCTTTCTAGTCAAAGACATCCTAGAGATAGAATCTCTAGTCAGAGACATCCTGGAAAAGCTAAAAGAAATGTCACCAGAAAGATAAAATCAAAAGAAAACCAAGACTCGACACCAACATCCACTGTAGTCGTCAAGTTTAGTGGCTCTTGTCACTTGTATAAGTCTTATTTGATTGTGGTCACAATGTTTACTTTCACAAAAAGGATAGATAGCACTGAACCATATGTTGTCTGAGTTTGTTGAAAGATTTGATTTGTTGAAGCCCATTGTGGCTACTGTCTCATCTGAAACTGACTAAATCCATGAAACTGATACTTTATTGTGGAGAAGATGAAACTTTATTGCAGATCTGTGATGCAAATGTTGCTTTATTGCGGATTGTGCACGGATAGACTGAAGAAAATTGGAAGAAACTATACTCCTCATAACGTGTGATGCTCTCAGTTCCACACCCATCACTAGACATAGGATTTGCCTTAGCCATAGATAGGAGCTGATTTATTATGAATGGAAAGGGAGGTGAAAAGCGAGGTTTATTATGAATGGCTAACCAATCTTGGGTAGATCAATAACAAGCCATGATGGGAATGGGTAAGTTTATTATGAACGAATAGGTTGTGAGTGTGTGCAAAGTGAAAGGATGAAAGAGAATCCTGAAGGAGGGAGGAGCAATGTCTCTATGCATGGGGCTAGTGACCTAGTTTTCACCATGGTACTTGCCTAGGGCGCCACCGAAGTGGTTTTCACCGTTGGATGAAATTATTTCTCTTTACTTTTTTTTATTTTTCAATGTTTTTTGTGTCACAAGGCGCCTATTTGCCAGGTTTTCACCAAGTAACGATTTTTTTGTTTTATAATTTTTTTTGTATTTTTGAAATTTTTGAATTTTTTTGTATTTTTTGAATTAGGATACTCTGAAGAGCTATGTGTAAAATCTATGAAGGTGCATGCTATTGATAGGATCCTCTAAATGTTCACCCTCTATGGTTGAGAGCAGATATGCCCCAGATCCATATGCTGTTGTAATGATGTAAGGACCAAGCCAATTTGGTTCAAACTTGCCTTTCTTCTCTCTGTCTTGCTGATTTTTAGGATTTTCTTTAAAAACTAAGTCACCCACCTCAAATGTGTGAGGCTTGACTTTATGATCAGTAGGGACAAAAGTGTCTCTCAAGATTTTGTCGAGAATGGCTTTATGTGTGGGGGATATGCATAAGAGCTCTAGGATTGAGATAAGCGTGGATGTCTTCCCTAACTGTTCTACAAGGTCATACTCAGGCTTAGTTGTTGAAGAAGCGGTGTTCTTGGCTGGAGCACCTTGCAAAGTGATTTTACCTTGATGGGTCGTAACATGACATTCAGAGGTAGGTTCGGAAGAAGATCCAACACCTTTCAGAATGATCTTGGGTCTCTAGGTAGAATTCTCAGGGTTTTTGTCCTTGATGATAATGGTAGAGACATAATTGTCCATTGAAATATGATTGATAGTTGAATCATAGTTATAGGTTGCTCTGGTATAGTTGGTTTGGTCATCTGTGGCTTTAGATTTTCCCTTGTCATGCTTTGGGAATGGTTCCTTAAACATCTCATGTTCTTGATTGGATGAGTGCCCTTCAATCTCAATGTCACCCCTATCAATGAGATCTTGTATGATGTTCTTCAGTCGATGGCAATTTCCTATCTTATGACCCTTTCTCTTATGAAATTCACAATATTCATCATCATTCCACCAATTTGGTTTGACCTTTGGTTCATATGGAGGAAAATTTGGAACTATGATTACCTTGTTTGCCACTAGCTTCTTGAAAACTGACTCAAGTGGTTCTCCCAATGGGGTGTACTTCCTTCATGATCTAGAAGTTGTTTGAGTATTCACTTGGTTGTTTGTAGAGCTTGATACCAAAAAAATGAATCTGGGTCACACTGTGTTGGCATCAACAACACCATCATTGACTGTGTTCTTGTTTTTATTCCAAAATCTTGGCTTGTCTTTTCCTTTAAAGTCATCTTTGTTTTCCTTGAATATCTTAATGACTCCTTGTTCAATTAGGACCTTTTCTGTCGCTAAGCCTTTTTCAATGACATCCTTGAAGGTGGACAAACAAGCTTTCCTTAGATCATAGCCAATTTCTTTGTTAACATTTTGGGTGAACATCTCTACCATTTTTTTTTGTGGAATTTCACAAGAGCATCTGCTAGCTTGATTCCTCCATCTTTGTAAAAATGATGAAAAAGACTCTCCATCTTTTTGCTTGGTGTTGCACAAAGTAGTGATTGATCTGTTTGTCTCTATGTTGTAGGAGAAATGTTGAATAAATGTCTCTGCTAAGTCACCCCATGACTTAATACCATGTGGAAGTTGGGAGAACCATTCCATAGCTTGATCACCTAGGCTTTGTGGAAATAATCTCATCAAATATGTCTCTTTTGAAGCTACCTCAATGCAAGCTGTGAAAAACTATCTTATGTGTACCTTAGGATCCCCTTTTCCTCTATACTTATCAAACTTAGGTGTCACAAAGTATGTAGGAAAAGGAGGCATTGGAATGCTCTTGTCAAATGGATAAGGACATATGTCTCTCACTATGTATGTTGGCTTTGGTGTATTTATGTCCTCCATTTTCTTTTGTAAGTCACTGATTTGTTGCTCCAAATTGTTCTTAGGTGGAGATCGACTTCTTGGACCATACCCTATGCTTTAGGCACCAATTGGAGGAGGAGCATGTTGCATATATGGATAATATTGATCATACACATGTTCATATGGAGGAGGTCTATAGTGATGCTACGTATATGGACCACTTGGTATAGATTCATATTGAGGAATGAAATATCTATTTTGTCCATGTATACCATACTCTACAGGCATGTCATGTTCTAATATGTTGCCCCCAAATTTGATATGGGGTTTCCTTGTGCCCAAATTTTGAGCATGCCTTTGAATATCCAATTTCTTTGGTGGTTGATCCTTAGCATTGGTATGTGATTGAGCATATCTTTCTTCATAAGACTTCCATAATGGTCTGCGAAGGTGAGTATCATATGCTTGACCATGTGTATGTGGGACCTCTGGTTTTTGAAACAAAGATGATGGTGATTCAGGCACCATATGTGGTCCTCTATTGCCTCCACTATTAGGTCTCCTTTGATCCATGTTGGAGTGAGGTTGTTGCAAAGGTCAATTTTCCATTATTTGAGACATGTCAAAATCATGAGGTATCTTGGCTCCACTTTGTGCCATCATTTGTAAGAAGTATTGTCTATCCCTCCTCATTATTTCCTCAACCAATCGATTGAAATGGGGATCCATAATGGATTCTTCCACATCTGTTGAATGTACTGAAAAGTTGTCCATATCATCATTGTGTGTATCATTGTTGTTTGTAGTGTCCATGTTCTCAACATTTGGAATGTTTCTATAGGCATCCATGTCAGGTAATGTAGTATGATCAGAATTGAAAAAGATATCATTGTCATATTCATAGGAACTCATGTTTGTGGACTTTTGAGCCTCTTTAGTTTCTCTCCTAGATTTTTGAAGACGAGTTTCAACCATGAACTAGGTAGTGACCAAGATGTGTGAGACTAGATGAAAATGGAAAGAGTATGGAAGACCAAGAGTTGGATGGAATGTAAATGAATCTGAGGTGTACTTGCAATGTCCAAAGTGTAAGACCAAGTATGTATGTAGTAGAGTAGGTGTGACTTCCAAAGAGAGGATAGTTTCTCTTGATGAGGTAAGTTGACCTTGACTCTAAGTAAGACCAAATGAGACCCAAAGGTGATAGACCTTGATGAGGGACCACTTAGCAAAATATTGTTGTATGTAGTATGTTGACAAAGTATGATAAGGACAAGCAAGTGACCTTTTGACTCAAGTTTAGACAAATGTAAATTTAATGCAAGATGTAAAGTAATGATGGACTTTGTGAGACCCAAAGACAAGTTGAATGCTAGATGAAAACCTGGAGAAACAACCTAGGGAGCTTAAGAATTCTGAAACTGATTGCTCTTGTTTGCTGGATTGTAGAATTTTTCCAATTTGTGAAGTTGTTGGTTGTGACCAAATCTAAATGTTTGATTGTTTTTCATGACAAGAGGACACATTGTTGATGAGGCTTCAATGTTTGCAAGTGTTTAGACTCAAAATTCCTCCAAGAAAAGTGTGTTGTTTGATGTAAAAAATGTTTTGCATACACTTGAAGACACAAAAGACACAATGTTTTGCTGTTTGGTCTTGAATGTTTTGAATTTTTAAAATAAGTCAAGCACAATTCTTATGGCTGGCCAAGATAATAGTTGTTGATCCCACATGGGGTTTTACCCCTGAGGCTACGCTATTCAGAGCAGATACTTAGATGCTTGACCTCACTGGCTCCACCCTTGGCACTCACTTCTCGAGTCAGCCAAGCATCAGTCCCCATGAAAACTCCCCGTGGTGAACTTTGTATCTCTACTAAGAACCGTATGTGTGTGGACTGCTACCAGAGGTCCGACCTCCTGCCCCAACAACTAGAAGGATTTGGGCTTCTAAAACAAAAAGGTGCTAGTAAGGGCATCCGCTCATGTGGCCATACATGCAACACTTTCAGCTCTGTAAATACAGAAGGCTCCCAGGCGGTAGGGGTTACGCGCTACAAATGATCAAATAAATTTGATCAAATGGGTTTATGGGGAGACATAGTGTCGGTATAAACTAATCAACACACGTTATTCATATTTTTCACCATGAATACAGTTATTTATAGTGGTTTGGAAGAAGATGGCTTTTCTTTTGCTACCACTTGGGTTGTTCTCTTCTCACTAGTAGTCCTAATGACCACATGGGAAGACAGGCCCTCTAAAGATTAAACAAAAAGAGCCTATTGCTCAAGACACAAAAGACAATGATTCAATTTTAGTGCACCAATTGAAGTGTTTGCTAGTCTATGAGAACAAGGCACACAATAAAAATCCAAAAAACCTTGCCAAGGACCTGCAACAAAGATTTATTAGTAGTTTCGATTGTTTGAAATAATCACCCCTTCCTGCAAGCACACAAGTTAGGTAAATTTTAGATCCAAAAGACTTTGTGAAATAGGGGCTTTCAACAATGTGTTTTGTTCACTAATTCAAAGATCTGATTCATCATAAAAAAGGACCACCTGTAAAATTTCAAGAGATTTCCAGAAATGTAAGAAAATGTAAAAAATTTGCTAATTTGCTCCAAAAAGTAATTTTTAATGAAAAATCATAAAAAATTCATATAAAATGTAAAACCAATCCAAAAAATCTGAAATTTTTACTAAAGAGTCCTGATGGTCTTTAAAACTTGCATAAAAAAATTTCTGCAACAAATCCAAGCAGTTTGTGAGATATGAGTAAAATAATGCAAAAGCCTAATTTTCAAAGATCTGATTTTTGAGGAATGATTCTGCATCAAATTTAAAATCACAAAGAATAGATCCTATGTATAATTCAAAGAGATTTAAAAAAATGTAAGAAAATCCAAAAAGTTTGCTAATTTTCTCTCAAAATTATTTTTTTATGAAAAATCATAAAAAATTCATATAAATTGAACAGGCGATCCAAAAAATCTGAAATTTTTACTAACTCCTTCTAATACATTTCCTAAATTGTAAAAACAAATTTATGCTAAAATTCAAAGCCGTTTGTGAGATCTGATCAAAATAAGGAAAAACCCTAATTTTTAAAGATCCGATTTTTAGGGAAATATTTTGCATCAAAATTAAAATCACAAAGAACAGATCCTATGTACAATTATGAGATATTTCAAAAAATGTAAGAAAATCCAAAAAATTCTCTCATTTGCTCTCAAAATTAATTTTTTATGAAAAATCATAAACAATTCATAGAAAATGAAAATGTGCTCCAAAAATTCTGAATTTTGTACTGAGAGCTCCTGATACTTTCTTCAACCTACAAAAACAATTTGGTGCAGATTTTCCAAGCCATTTGTGAGATATGATCGAATCTCTCCAAGATCTTGATTTTGTGTCCAAAACCCTAGCTGCACAAGATTATTCTCCAAATTATTTTATAAAACAACAATATAGGGTTAGAAAAATCTGCAAAAAAAAACACAGATCTAACAAAAATCCATGTCCCACGAGGCGTGCCAAAATTTATATGGTGAAAATGGATAACGATAATAATGATATTGAAAGCCTAAATGAATTCAACCACAAAACCCTAGCCTAACAACAACAAAGATCCACCATAACATATGAAGATTACCTAAGACAATGCAAATCAATTGAAATAACAAAGATTATACCATCACATGTCCAATAGGGTTTGGATCTCCATTCTTCTTATCTCCATTGATCTTGCTTGATATATTTGCTCTCAGATTTTATGTGAACAAGAGCTCAACAAAGAATAGAAATGTGGTTGCAAGTAGGATTGCATATGCCAAGTAGTCAATTGATCAAGTAGTTAGGGTTTGATAATGAAGGAAGCATCTCCTTATATAGAAGACACTATATGAAATGGAGGGATAAGATTGAGAGGTGTAAAAGGAGGTCAGCTATGATTAGAGGGTAGGTAAAAGAAATAATAAAATAATGAAAGGCGTAGGTAGTGTATGAATTAAGAAATGAATGACATGTGTCATGGGTAGAAAAGGTTAATGAATTAATTAAATAATTAAAGATTTATATAATTAATAGAAGAAGTGAGATCAATTAAATAAATAAGATATTTATTTAATTTAGGAAAAGGATAATTTAAATAGATAAATGTATTTATTTAAATGAGAAATAAGGCTAGAAGAGGATAAATGAATTAATTAAATAAATAAAGATTTATTTAATTAATAGAAGAATTAAGCTTAGATAATTAAATAAATAAAATATTTATTTAATTAGACTGGACAATTTTGGGTGTCTACAGTTTCAAGTAATACATTCAATTTCTTATAAAATGGAAACTCCTAGTGGTTCTGCACAAAGGCAAAGAGGGGAGACAAGCAAGGGTAAGGGGAAGAAACAAAAAATGGAGGAAACAAGTCCAAAAACTAGGGCAGAAGAAAGGAAATTGAATCAGGATCTTATGGATCAATTGTTTGGTTCCGCCCCCAAACCAAAGAGGTCTGTAGAATGGAAATTAGAAGATAAATATGCTAAATTGGGAGATGTATACACATCTATTAGAGGCTATGAGCTATTATTGTTTCATTACCACAAGTGTGAGAAGCCTAAGCCAATCTGCAATCCGTGGAAGTTGAGCCTCAGAAAAATTGTTGTTCCCAATGTCTTTTTAAATTTGGATCTTCTAGAGGTGCTAGCACAAAACTTTGATTTAAAAAAGAAGGCAATATGTAACCAAGATGGAAATCCTTGTTTCTTCATATCATGGTAGGCAATTTCGGAAGTTTTTGATTTTCCCGGGGTTTATGATCATCCCATTATCCTTGGGGATTTGCTTGAAGAGTATCAGAAATTAGATACAACCTATGCTAGATGGAGATTTCCCTTTCATTTTCTTAATCTTGAGGCGCCATTAGAGATAGGGGAGCGCTTGGCATTTCATGTAAATTTGTTTAAAGTCTATTTTAAGTATACATACTACTCAATTGGTCAAGTTCTAGGGTTGAATATTCTGAATGTTATGAGAATAGAATCCATGATCATTTCAGCAAACATTCAATCCCTAAAGACTAGAGAATTTGATTTTTCTATGTTTGTAGTTGAGCAAACTTGGGCAGGACTTGTTTCTATCTAGAGGGACTCTTGCAAAATTCACTTTACACATTATTCTTTACTCATGCATATGATGTTGTTTTATGGACAAGGATTGGGGTTTTGGCCCGAGGAAATGAGGGTAAGAAAATTCGGTGATAACCAACCTCTGCCAATTCAACTATGGACCTCAATCTTGGACTGTAGATTTGTTAGGTCTATTTATATTCATTTTGAGGAATTCTTTGTTTTTGGGTCACCCTTGTAACTTTGCACTCTCAAAAGATGTGAAGAGATTTTTAAGGCCTATAGATTTTGGAGGGTCCGATACTATTAGACACAACTGTGGAGATTGGTTTTGTTTCTCCAATGTAACCATGATTAGGATTTATGGCTTTGAAGGGGCCCAATTATTATTGCCAAAAATAGTTCTTGACACGATAGCATATTTGGAGATCATAAGGCAGATGAAATAATAAAATCACGTGCATCTAGCTTCCCATGACAAACAATCTTTTTTACCTGGGACCCTGTGTGTTGGAGAATTCCTTGTGAACAGAAGAGAAGGACAAGAGCTCACATGGCACAAATTATTCCAGTATAATGTGAAGTTGGGTGCTCCAAGAAAGAACTTTGATCTAGAAGGATATATTCATTCAGTAAAAAAGAAGCAAAAAACTTGGTGATTATGAGAACATCCCACATTTAAGGGATGATTTAATAAGGAATATGGATGAGAAGGAGGCCGAGCTAGCCATTAGTAATCATAATATGGAGATTGAACAAAAATTTAGAGAAAATCAAACTATTGAAATACCGTCCTCAGATGAAGAAGAGTCATCAAAAGAGATTTCATTTGAACAATTCTCTATGATACTAATTGAAGAGCAGGTGTCACCTATTAGGGATCCTAATGAAGGAATCTTGTTGGAAGATGACCTGAGACAATTGGCCTACAATGATTTTGTATATGATGATAATTTAAGAAGGACTTCTGAATTTATGTCACTCGTGTATAGAGAGAAAGGTAAAGCAATCAAAGAGGGTGCTAGAGAGGTAAACAACTCAAATGAACAATAATTATCACCCACCCTAGAGAATGAAGTAGCACAAGAAATGAGCCTAATGACTCCTAACAGAGGAAGGAAGATACTTCAAGATGTAGGTGTTGTGTGCAGGAAAAGTGGTTCGATGAAATGGAAAATAAGAATTTAGGACTAGTCCACACACCAATGGGACTCTTGTTACAAGTTATGGAGCTATATGGAATAGCTCTACCTCCCAAGGGATGTTCCACTATTCTCTATCTCACAAGACCCCTCAAGTCAATGCCTTTGCCCTTAGATCACTGAGAAAAGTGACTTAGGGATGAAAATCATTAGAACGAGGGATGTTTGATCAATTTAACATGAATACAATCCTAAATATGCATGATATTAACAAACATGAGTTAAACTAGCATGTATATGATGATAAGATGAAAGGATTAGTAAAAGAACTATCTTAACATGATACACTAGCTCAATATGATTATTTATGATAATAAAAATACTTCTAAAATGTTTATTAGATTATTTCTATTCAAAGAGAGACTAAATGCTTGATAAAATGACTACATATGCTTAGTAAAATGATTATAAGTGTGATGATAAATACTTGGTTCTTGAAATGGATGAATGAGGGCTCTATTTATAGGAAAAAATAGGGCAATGAAGGGTCAAGATTGGATAATCTTAACAAGGGCCAGGATTGAGAGTTATCAATCCATGTTTACAATTATCACTAATGAAATGGTGATAATTGTCAACAAAAGACTGCTTGAGAGGAGATGTAAGAAGCATTAAATGCTTGAGAAGACCTCATGGTTACCTTAGGAGGTAAGGGTTAAGGTTAGGTTAGGATTACCCATTGGATAAAGCTTTTACCCAAAGGATAAACTCTTGTGCAAGGGTTAAAGGGATAACCATGGTCAAAGCAATAAAAGCTTGATGAGACCCTTGGGTTGGATGAGGGTTGAGTTAGAGAGAAAGTCTCTAATTATGCAAGAGGGTTGAGTTAACCATTAATTGTTTGGAAGACTTTCAAGGTTAACTTGTTGAAGAAATAAAGCCTTTAATGGTTTCCAAAGACTTTGAGGGTTTGAGAAGTGACTTCCCTTTGTTTAGGGATGTGACAATATTTAGTAGATGAGTTAGGCTAATTTAAAAGTGATTAGAAGAATCTAGAAGAGGGTTTAGTGAGGCAAGTTGGAGATGTAGGAGAATGCAAGTGGATGGAGGGTAATTTTCATTAAAATAAATTACTTTATTTCAATTTTGGTTGCAAGTGGGGGATTTAAATAAATTAGATTTATTTATTTGCCATGAGCAATTTAATTAAATGTAAATTTAATTAAAAAGGGGATTTAATTAAATAAAGTGATTTATTCAATTAAATGATATGAAAGGCCTAAGTGAATTTAATTAAATAAATTGAATAACTTATTTATTCAAATAGATGAATGTGAATGCTTTAATTAAATTAAATTTAATTAAATATAAGAATGAGAATAAAATGAATATTAAATTTTCACTTAGGAAAGTGGTCATTTTTATACGTCTACATTTTGCCCCTCTTTGAATTGACGTGTGTGCACATGTTGATTCAAAGAAAATTTTCGGATATGATGTTTGTGATGAAATGTCAATGTCATGCCCCAGATTTGATAAATGATATTGATAATGCCCCCTCAGGATATGAATCAGAAAAATTGAAAATTTGGTTGAGTTGATAATCATTTTGGATTTGATCGCATTTTGAAAGTTTCTCTGTGTTTAATGGGTGTTAATTAATTCATCTCCCAAAAAATGTTGTTTGTTAGGGTTAAAAGTGAGAGAACGAGAAAAATACATGCCCCACCTACTAACCCTAATTTACTTTTACCCTATAAAAAGGTAAAAAGTGATTTTGTTTGTATCATTTGCACCTTTTGACTTTTTGTGAGAGTGACATTTGGAGAGTGAGAAGATGTTGGTTCCCTACGCTTTGTACCAACTTGAGCATGTTTGTCGATACCAGAGGTCCGCCACGTATGTGTTAGGATTCCCACAAATATTGAGAGGGAGGAGTGAATCAGTATCTAACCGGTTAATAGATTTTCTTAACTTAAAACATGTAGAGCATATTAATATTGTGTATCGGTAAGCAGAAAGTAATGCAATAAATAGAGATAAAAACAACCACATGAAAAACACACCATAACACAAGGATTTAATGAGGAAACCCAGTGTGGGAAAAACCTTGGTGGGATTTGTGACCCACAATATTCACTTACTGGCCAATAAGAGAATATTACTGCTACAAGAGGGTCCTGCACATGCAGAAGGCCAACTACCTAGAGCTCACTACTCAAATACAAAATGGGAAGTCTCACTGACTTACAAAATAGATTATACAAATCCAATGTCTTGTACTGCTTCAAAATAGCATCCGTAATGCCAGATCCAATACCGGTTTCTATTGTACTTTTTACATAAACCCTTAACCTATAATTCGCATAATAGGTCTGCCTTATTTCGCCTAATATATTCCGCTTACTTTCTTATAAATTTTCTATAATGATCTCTCTTATATAAGAGTCATTTTACAACTTGCCAAGTCGGCTTACAATGATTTTACAAATAATAAACAAAATATATTACAACAAAAATCATGTCGGCCTTTCTTTCGGTATGCTTCCTTTCACTGTCGGTGTCAGTGATGTGAGTGCCGCTATAGAGTTTGATCTTGCTAGTGCCAGTGGAATGTCTTACTGGTGTCATAGGATTGTAAGGTTGCCATCAATGACAAAACCTTGAATCACCTACAATGTCTCATTGGAGTGTGCATATGCCAACAATCTCCCCCTTTGGCATTGATGGCAACACTCATGAGAAAATTCCAAAACTTTTAATCCAGAAATGTGTACCAAAAAATATTGCCAAAAATATGTGAGCTCCCCCTGAGTAGATAAGTCTTTTGCTGATTATTTTCTCATACTACTACTCCCCCTTGGCATCAATGACAAAGGTTGTCAGGGTGTCAATAGAGTTGTAGTTTTCTGTCTCAACCTTGTAGCTGGGTGGTTACAATTTGAAAGAGATCCGCCAAAACCAAATTTATGCTTTCCATAAACTTCTTATTGTCTTTTATTGCTGCCTCTATTCTTTGAACTATACCGATGAGTTGTTGCATATGCTCTGTCGGTGTTTTTTGTCCTTGTACTAATGCCTCAGATATTTCCTTCCTCAAGAGTGCTAGATAGTCCAGTCTAGGACTTAGTCTTAGTCTCAAATTCTTAGCCTTGTTTATTATTCTTTCCTTTTCTCTCTCTAGCTTCAGTGACTCTTCCTCAAAACCTGTTATCTTTTGCTCAAAAACTGATAATCTATCAGGTGAATTAACAAAATTGTCAGCAAGTTTATTTATTTCTTCTTGTATCTTGCTCATTTTCTTGTCTATGTCCACCGTCAAAAAGTTTGTCTTGCAAGCATCTTTGTACAGAGTTTTAAATTCCTTCAATATGTTACATAGTTTGGGTAGAAGTGTGTCAAACTCCCTAGTACACTTCTTTATTTGATCCTCAAAGAATTTCTATTTTTCAATTTCCAACCCGTCTTTGAATGCCTGTTCCTTTATTTGTTCAACTGTCACTGTGTTGTTAGTAATATATTTGGACAAAGTGTCAAGTTGACTCAAAGAATCCTTATTATCTATGTTGCATTTTGGAGCTATCATCCTCAAAATTGGGATTGTGTCATCTATAGCTTTATAAGCTTGTGAACTACAATCAGTTATTTTCTTCAAAGAATCTAAAAGAACTTCAGTTACATTGGTTGATTTGTAGCCTGTTGAGGAGGAACCAGCATTCTAAATTCTGCCAGTGGAGGAAGTAACCATACTTGTAGTGACCTCTGGTAGGTGAGTCTGTGTTTCCATTTCCTTAAGAAAGGGTTTTTGTTTTTCTCCTGTTGCCAGTGGCACTGTTTCCACATGAACATGTTCCTATTCCGGAGCCTATTGCTTTGCTTGTCTCTCTATCTATTGATCTATTCTAGTCTTTGTCTATTTCCCTATACTATCATCTTCTATTTTTCCTTCAGTGTTATCAATGTTGTCAGTTGTCGGTGTCTCACTAGCCATGTCAGTTTTATCGGTTATGTCTTTATCTATCACAATGTTGACCTTTTAAGTATCAACATTCACTATGTATAGTACCTCAGGATTATTATTAGTATCCTTTTATGATACATCCATATAGTCATATGCGAGTTGGTGTTCTGTTATTGTTACCTGTGGAGCAATCAGAAGCGGTGGGGATAGGTTATCTTTTATTTCGATACTAGGAGGTCCACCAACCTTTCCTTTACCCTTGTCTTTGTCTTTATGATATACTTTGATAGGCTTGGGGTTCCTGTACTCTTCCTGCTTTTCCTTCTCCACAAGGAATATATCCCATCCATTTTCTGTTTCTTCTATTACCTCTTTTACTCTTCCTGCCATTAGTGCAATATGTCAGTGTACATTAGAGAATACTAACCGGTTGGCCTTTGCAATCAGATCATCTATTTCTTTTGGAGAGTTGATTGGGTAGACAGAAAGTAATTTTTCAATTTTGATCTTCTTGTGAAGTTCCACAATAGATTGTCTTCTTGCTTCTAGTCTTTTGAATTATTCATTTGGTAGTTCATCTACAACTCCCATCAAAAGCTTCTTATAGATATCCAAGTGTAAAATAACACTGTTTTCAACTGCTGATAGTGTATCATATAATTTTTCTATGTTCTTGAGTTTTCCTTCTTCTGTGATTTCATCCAACAGTCTGTCAATTGGAGCAATGTTTTGTTTAGTCCTTTTCTTCTTAAGTGTTATCTTTTTCTTTGGGGTTGTCTTCTTTACTGGAGACCTCAATGCCTATTTTTTTTGTCCAGTTCTTCTAGGCGAGGGTGTGGATACTGGTGAAGGTTATCTTTTCCTTACAACTCTTTTAAATTTGGTTGGCTTGTCACTCTCTGAAGAAGTTGCTACCGGTGATAGGTGAGTTTCTAGTTGTTGTGCCTGTAACTCATCTTCAGTGATACCGATTTGTTTCAGTACATCTTCTTTTATAGCCTTAGCCTGCCTTACCCTTTTCTCATAGTTGCTTCCACTTTCTTTTCTCTCTTCTTAGATTGAATTTGGCTTTCAATGGTCTTAGCACTACCAAATACTTCTTCCTTAGGTTCATTTAGTGCTTCTAGAAGTGCTTTAGCATATGTTTCAATGATGTGGTCATAGGTCTCATAACCCATCTCAATAACCCAAATTATTCTTGGGATAACTGCTTCCATCCAGATCTCATCTTTTTTAATCACAAAACATATATCATCCTTATATTTGTTAACAATTTCCTATGACAATCTGATTCTTTTGTTCATTCTGGCCTTTAGTTCTTGAAAATACTCATTGATATTATTTTCCTTGTTTTCACCCATGTTGTTGAATAGGTTTGATAATTGTTTTCCTACTGGTATGTCAAATCCAAGGTTCTTGTTACCTATACCGGGCACCTGTTTGGTTATATGTAGCATTAAGCATACAAGTAAATTAGTAAATCTGAATGTTCCTTTCTTATCCTTCTTGATCTTCCCTAAATTGTCAATCAATTCATCCTTTAGCCATTCACATACATCAATTTTCACATTTTCTTTTACCATATCATGTACACTTTTTATGCATAAAATTGAAACTAAGTTAAGTTTGTTTGCATGTGTTGCTTTGTATCCTAAGATCATGCTAACAAATCTAACATTTATATCAGTCACATCATTAACCCTTAGAGACCTTCTATCGGATGTTGCACTAGTTAAGTTCATTACTAGGTCATTTGAGATGTTCTTTGTTTTATCTGGTCTGCTACCGATGGAGGGTAACCCTATTACAACTTTCACAGCTTCCTTAGTAATTTTATGAATTGAATCTAGCCAAAAGAATGCACCATCTACTCTACTTGACACTATCCTAATAACTTCCTTGGGGAAATCCAGAATGCTAAGGATTTCTGTGAATCCTAGGGTTTCAACAATTTGGTGTTCAGGTTTTACTTTACCAGAATCATCACAGATAACAGATTTGTACATGTTCTTGATTTCTTCATCTCCTAATTCTTCTATCTAGCAATGGATATAGATTCTAAGGTCTTCTGCATAAACAACTCCTTTGGGAATCTAGGAAAAACAACCTACATTGTCATCCTTTTTAGCTATCTCAGGAACTAACTGAAATACGGGCCTAGTGCATTTGACTACCTCAACCACGGTAGGGTTTGCTATGAATTCAGGTACAGAAGAGGATGCCATGATTATAAATACCTTTTTCTGCCTTTGGAAGGATTGATCATTGAAATTCTTTGCCTCTTTTCTTGAAATGCCTAAGCTCTGGAAATTTCGCGCTCTTTGAATGTTTGAATGCTCGGTGAAGTGAAATGGAGCCAAAATCACTAATTTATAATGTCGAACTACCAACTACCACATTTAATGCTTGTCGGTTAAGTAATTACTTAACATATCTGCCAGTATAGAAGTAAATTCAACTTCTTACCATCAACTGAGGGAATAATAGCATATGTCTCATTGATTGCCAAACCCTCAAGAAAATTTCTTCAATTTGATGAAGAGACTTCTGGCAGTGGACTGCTACTCTATTCTACTGGTGTAGTGTTGCTTGGTTCTACCAGTGGAGGAGTATTCCTATCCACATTCAGTTATGATTTCCTGATCCATTGTTTTGAAAATTCTTGCTTAACCTCTTTAACTTTTTCTTTACCTTTCAAAGTAGGACCTTTGTTGTCTATCGGTGAGGACTTGCTTCTACAAAATTTAGCAATATGCCCAATTTTGTTACATGCATAACAAGTCACATTATTTTTTTGAATATCCTTTCCATAACCTATGCCAGTTTGCATTCTGCATTGATTAGATAAATGTCCAAATCTTCCACAAACATAGCATCTTACATTCATTCTGCAATTCTCAGAGTTATGACCAACTTTGTTGCATTTTGAACATTAACTAGTGAGGGTGTTGATATTCTGATAATTTCTAGATCTACATTCATTTGCTCTATGACCATACTTGTTACAGTTAAAGTATTTTCCATTAAATTTATAAGCAGTAGGTTGTTTTACCGGTTTGCTATGATCTTGTGTGTTTGCAGTATCGAAGCTTTCACCAACTTCAAAGCCAATTCCAGAAGTGTCACCTTTAGGTTTTTGATTCTTCAGCAAGTTACCAAGTTCCTCTGAGCTTTTCTTGAATTTCTCTTTATGTTGATTTGCAGTATCTAGTTCTCTTTCTAAGACTTTTTTCTGCCTCATCAGTTCATTTGAGTCATTCTGAGTGTGCATCGGATCTGTCTTCAACAAATCATTTTCATAGCTAAGTCTTGTGTTCTCATTTGCAACATCACTTAGTGTTTTGGTCAAATCTTCTTCATTCTTCTTTCTATCTTCAATTTCTTTACAAAATCTCATAGTCATATCTTGCATCTCATTCTTTGTTGTCAAGTTCTCTTGTTTCAGCTTGTTTATCATATCATTAAGAGTTTCTTTTTCATCATTCTCATTTTGTATCTTTTCACAAAGTTCTCTTCTCTTGTTTCTTGAAATCGTAAGATTTTCTTGAATGCTTGAATAATATCCTGAGCAGCCTTTAAATCATCTTCAAGTTTGATATTTTTCAATTTTTATGCATCATAGTCTGAGAGAGCTCCTTCAAGTTGCTTCATCAAGTTTTCCATCTCTACCGGTGTCAAGATCTTCCTCAAGCTGTTAGGCTTCTATAAATAGAGTACCAAGCTCTGATACCAATTGTTAGGATTCCCACAGATACTGAGAGGGGGGTGAATCAGTATCTAACCATTTAATAGATTTTCTTAACTTAAAACATGTAGAGCATATTAATACTGTGTACCGGTAAGCAGAAAGTAATGCAATAAACAGAGATAAAATCAACCACATGAAAAACACACCATAACACAAGGATTTAATGAGGAAACCCGGTGTGGGAAAAACCTCGGTGGAATTTGTGACCCACAATATTCACTTATTGCCCAAGAAGAGAATATTATTGCTACAAGAGGGGCCTGAACATGCAGGAAGGCCAACTGCCTAGAGCTCATTTCTCAAATACAAAATGGGAAGTCTCACTGACTTACAAAATGGATTATACAAATCCATTGTCTTGTACTGCTTCAAAATAGCATTTGTAATGCCAGATCCAGTGCCGATTTCTGTTCTACTTCTTACATAAACCCTTAACCTATAATTCGCATAATAGGTCTACCTTATTTTGCCTAATATATTCCTCTTACTTTCTTACAAATGTTTTATAATGATCTCTCTTATATAAGAGTCATTTTACAACTTGCCAAGTTGGCTTACAATAATTTTACAAATAATAAACAAAATATATTACAACAAAAATCCTATCGGCCTTTGTGTCGGTATGCTTCCTTTCACTGCCGGTGCCAGTGATGCGAGTGCCGGTGTAGAGTCTAACCTTGCTAGTGCCGGTGGAATGTCTTGCCAGTGTCATAGGATTGTAAGGTTGCCATCAATGACAAAACCTTCAATCACCTACAATGTCTCATTGGACTGTGAATATGCCAATAGTATGGTCCACCTGTAAGTTATCATTATTTTGTCCTATTTGATTTTTGTTTTGTTGATTTTGATTACGTTTTTAATTTTTTGTCAAATTTTCACAGTTGAGCACGTCAAGTCTATCACGTAGCACATATGATAAAATATTTAGCACATAGGGTTTCTCAACTAGGGTAGCATCTGGGAGTCATTGGGTAGTGCATCGTAGGTTTAGGGCAACACATAGGGTAGAATTGCACATAGGCATAACAGGGTAACTCATGTAGGGAACAGGGTAGCTTGTAGGGTTAACCTAGTGCATAGGATTCATAGGTTAGTGTAGAGGGTAATTTGGGTAGTGCGTAGGGTTAACCTAGCGCATAGGGTAAAGTTTGTAGCGTGTAGTCAAATTTAGCTAGCGAATGGGTGGCAGCTTAGCACATGGTATGGATTTCTTAGCACATGAGTAGAAAATTAGCTAGAAAGGAGTGGAAAGGTGGCGGGCGAAAAATAGATGAAGGAAGATGATTTGGGGGTGGGTAGATGTCTACCAAGTGCTTTGGGATGAGTGTTTAGCCAATTTTGTGCTTGCTGTGATGATGTCCGAGTCTTGAGAGATTGTGAAATTGCTTTTGTTGTTGAAGTACCAAGCTAATGGATTGAATGATGATCTTGATTTTCTGTTTGATTTGGATCTTTGATTTTTGCTGTGCCATTGAATGTGATGTCCGATATGAGTTTGAATTCATGATTTCTGATATGGTTCTCGAGATGAGTCTTGCGATATAGATTTGTGAGTTGCTGGCGTTATGGGTCTTTGATGTGATTTCTCGATTTGGGTCTTGATTTTTGATATGGATCTTTTGATATGAATTCTCGATATGGTTCTTGCATTATGGGTCTTGATGTTTGATATGAAACTTGATTTGATACTTCATTGTTTCAAGTTGATTTTGTTCTGATTTCGATATAGGATTTGATTTTCGATATGAAACTTGGAATTCTGATATGGAACTTGATTTAATATTTCGATGTGTCAAGTTGATATGGTATTTTATTTTTTATATGGATTTGATTTTTGCTATGGAACTTGATTTGATATTTCGATGTGTCAAGTTGATATGGAATTTGATTTTTGATATGGATTTGATTTTTGTTATGGAACTTGATTTGATATTTCATTGTTTCAAGTTGATTTTGTTGATTGGATATATCGGATAAATGTGGGAACTAATATTTGGACATGTTTTGTTGTTACAAGAATGGTTTGGCGTACTTCAGTCGTGAGAGTGATTTCCTTGACCATGGTCTCTGATTCCTCAGTTGACACAAGCATATAGGGATATCATTAAGAGGTGTGGATTATCCTCTTTGTTGGACATGCCTCAGTATATCATTAACCGGGGTTTACTGATAGCCTTGGCAGAGAGGTGGCACAGTGATACTAACACCTTTCACTTGGCTATTGGCGAGATGACAGTCACTCCAGAGGACTGTTATCAAATTCTACAGATTCCAGTGATAGGGGCATTATTTCCATATGATCAGATAAAGGAGTATGGGACAGAGGCTCTTCATCAGATATTTCATGATGATCAGAATTGTGGATATGAGATCACCTAGTAGGACTTTATAGATTTTGATTATGCTCCCCTACCTTCTGTATTGGCAGGTTTCGTAGGTGGTTTCTTGTGTCCCGACCATAGGTCGAAGGGACTGGCAGTGGGATGGGGATTGGTGCTAGAGGATAAGGTGACTCAGGGTTGTATGTTTGCATGGGGGTCCTATATGTTGGCCCATCTTTACAGAGATCTGAACTAGGTGGTGTATTTAGGATACAATAGTCTATCAGCTGGGGTCACATTATTACAGGTGTGGGCTTGGGAGCACATTCCTACAGCAAGGCCACTTGCAGATAGGGATAGGCCAGTTGGTCAGGCTTATGCATATGGGTACACAGGAACAGTTATCTAGCGTAAGCTGGGCAAGCTAGAGCATTGGAGAAGAGTGTTGGACGACATTGATAGGTCATCTAGAGACTATATGTGGATTGTGAGGTGTGGGTAGAGGATGGGCTAGAGATGCCCTATGTGTACATGTCATGATACTTGATAGTGTGGATGCCTTTTATCATTGAGAGGTTTTTGTACAACTGAGTTCAGTGACAGTATGGTCAACAGTAGGGTGTACCGCAGGGAGCATGCTTATATGCTCGTCGGAGGTAGGATGTGCTAGAGTGGGGTCCAATTATTGATAGTGCACTAGCTGTGGAGGAGTATATACATTTGGCTGGATAGATATGGGACTATGGGTTCAGAGTGGTAGATGTTGGGATGACGAAGGAGTTTATGGCTCATGTCATAGCATGGATATCAAATCTAGCTGAGATGATTCCCACTTTTGATGATGATGAGGATAAGCAGCCCGAGAGGCTAGGGAGATGGAGAGATGAGAGAGAGGAGCTGGAGGAGCTTGCAGAGAGATTGTAGAGAGAGACAGCTAGTACCCCTATGTGGGACACACTGAGGGAGATACAGTACACTACAATGGCGGTTGAGTACTATAGGTGGCTGGCTGTATGAGGATCTAGTCCCCAAACTGTTACCCAATAAAAACCTTGGATTCCTAATAAGAGTCCAAAATCCCCTGCATGGGAGTAGAGGGCTCCTAGTTTAACTACTAGTCAATCAGCTTGGAGTCAGTCAGAGACAGAGAGCAGAGGTGTTACAAGGACATTCCAGGAGCTAGGACATCTGCTACGAGGCCATTAGCCTTAGGAGATAGTCATACCTGAGAGATTTGTCTCTATTGTATTTTGATCATTGTGTTGTATTTCAATAGACATGACATCTTTTGTATATTTTGACCATTTTTGAGATATATAAATATATATATATATATATATATATATATATATAAATATATATATATATATATATATATATATATATATATATATATATATATATATATATGACACCGATTTTTCGATCCATATGTGATGTTCTTATGGATGATGATTTATGCATTGATATGATGGTTCTATGATGATGATGTGATGCTTAGATAAATTCTTTTGATTTGATATGGATTGATATGATTGATGATGAAGGTGCAATGATATTGATTTGTGAGATGTATCTTAAAAATGAGATGTATGATAATGATAATGATGTGAGATGTATCTTGAAAATGGGATGTATGATGATGATATGATGTGAGATGTATCTTGAAAATGAGATGTATGATAATGATAATGCAACTAAATGCAAATTTACATGATATGCAACTAATTGATCATCCTCATTTTGTCGTTTGTCATTCCTGTGTAGTCACGTGTTTTTGCTCTGTTTTTGTTTATCATCATTGGGCGTTTGATATGTTAAAAGTTTATACAAGCATAATAGTATAATTGAACCATAATGACCTGAGAAAAAATTACATAGATTTTGATATTGTAAGATGGCACAAGCATCGAGGTATAATTGAACCAAGATGACCTGAGTGTTGCTTGCGTATAAACTGACAAGATTGGACTAGTTGTATGCACAAAGTGGAAAAATATCTTCATTGATATGTTTCGAATCACATCTCAAGACAAGTATTTGCATAGTATAAGTGATCACCTCATAAACAGAAAACTAAACAAAAAAATATCGAAGTCTCCAACCACTTTCTCTGAGGATCCAATAATTCAAAAAAAGTTTTAAGTGCAAAAATAGTCAAAACTTCATGCAAAATGTAAACAATTTATACTTCAGAAAATCATCCATCATGTGTGTTGAAGTTGTTAATCAGATCACTGTTTTGCATTCTTGGCTGTTGGAGTTTTGTCTTGACAAGATTTTCTTGACATGTAGTGATTCTTGTTTGCTTGCAGTCAGATGAATTTTTCCCCTAGTTATAGATATGTAGATATGTGCAGTGATTACCAAGCCATGGTGGGATATAAAAAATTGATATTCAAATAAGCAAGGATAGTGACTACACTAAGTATGTCCAGGATAATGTTGTATATAAAGTGTTGGGCGATGGCCAATGGTTTTGACTCCAGATACCAAATATATGAGTAATGAAAGATAGAGGAGTTGTTCCCTCACAAGTAGCGCCTATTGCCAGGTTTTCACCATTTGTTTTTATTACACCTTTTTGATTGTTTTTGGGGTAAAAGTACAAAGCTGTGTCACACTTTTATAAAGGAAATGGTCAATGTTGATTCAACTTTTTAAATTAAATCAATAAAAAGTGAAATATATGTTTTGAATTTTGAAATGATGTAAACTAATAAAATTTATATTCTTATGTCTATTTTATGTTTGTAATTTTAACAAAAAATTAAAAAATTATTTGAAGGTAGTTTTTTATAAAGTAAACACTATAATTTAGTTGCTGAAAAAATGCTAAAATTGAAGTTAAACAAGCCACCACACTTTATTTAGTAAATTTTACCTTTTTTTCTTGATTTTTTTTTTGTATATTGATAACTTGAAACTTTAGTGCATGGATATACTTTTTACTATTTTTTATAAATATATATATTTTTCAATAAATTTGAAAAGTTGTGTGTGCTGAAATATAACTCTTTCCAATTCCCACCACTTTTTTTCTTAATTATTTATCCAAATTAGAAAAGAATTATATCATCTTGACATAGATTCTTTTCTCTACTAAATCATATTTTTTTTAAAAATATTTAAAAAAATTTAGTATTTTTCCTTGACAAGATAATCAACCTTATATTTTAGTGCTGATGACCTACTTTCAATAAAAAATAAATATTAAATATAAAAACTAATTAAACTATTAAAAGATATATATTTTAGAAAATTCACTTATAGATCTATAAAAGGGTATTTTTAGATTTAAAAAAAATATTATTTATAAGAGTAAGAGTTGTTGAAACATCGAGTTTTCTTTTTTTGTAATTAGACCAAAAGTAGTATAAAATATACATTTAGTAGACACTTCCAATTGGAAAAGTTGTGGCCAATACATAACTTAGCTATAATAAATCTATATAGACCATTTGTTTCACTAAAATTAATTTTTAGTTAGAATTACTTAAATTCGCTTGTGCTAATAAGTTAGCCTAAAACGTGACACAATTTTGTGCTTTTATCCTTTTATTTTTTTTGTTAATTTTTTTAGTTTTTTTAAATTTTTATTTATTTTTTTATTTATTTTTTTAATTTTTTTTGGTATTTTGACTTTTTCTGTGCATTAGACCACTCAAGTATAGAATTTATTTAAATGGATGATGTTGGTTGATTCGTCGAGCACATCACCTTCTGAGGTTATTGGCTAATAGGCACTTGATCCATAGGCTGATATTATGACATAGGGACCCAACCAGTTAAGCTCAAATTTGCCCTTCTTTTCTCAATCGTGTTGATTTCGGGGATTTTATTTGAGTACAAGATCACCGACTTTAAAAATCCTAGGGATGACTTTGTGGTTGTAGCTTCTGCACATGCGCTGCTGGTATGCTTTGAGGTGATTATAGGCATGTTGGAATTTTTCATCCAGAAGCTCTAGTTCTTGCAATCTATTGACCCGATACTCCTCATCTAGAATGAGGCCTTTCAAAGATACTTTGAGTGATGGAATTTCTACCTCAAGAGGTAAAATTTCTTCTGATCCATATACCATTGAATATGGCATAGCTCTTGTAGGTGTCCTGATGCTAGTCATGTATGCCCAAAGTGTTGGATTGAGTTGCACTTGCCAATCCTTTCCGGCATCATTTACTATTTTCTTTAGGATTTTCAACATCGTTCTATTCGATGCCTCTACTTGACCATTACCCTATGGGTAGTAAGGTGTAGAGAAATGATGTTGGATTTTGAATCGTTCACATAGCTCTCAGACATCCTGGTTTTTTAAGGGATGCCCGTTGTCTATGATGATGGAACTAGGGATGCTATATCAATAGATCAAATAATTGAAAATAAAAGACGCAATTTCTTTTCCAGTTACTGTGGTCATTGGGACTGCTTCAATCCATTTTGTAAAATACTTTGTTGCATTGATAATGAACTTGTGTCCATTTGAAAATAAAGGATGTATTTTGCCTACTAAATCAAGTCCCCACTCATAAAAAGGCCAAGATGTTGTAAATGGCTGCAATTCCTGTGTTGGTGCATGGATAAGATTGCCATGGATTTGGCACTTAGAAAATTTCATTGCAAAGAGATAAGAGTCTTTTTTCATTGTTGGCCAATAATACCCCATTCTCAAAAGTTTTTTAGTGAGAGTAGGACCACTTGAATGTGTGCCACAAATACCCTCGTGAAGCTAATGTAAAGAAAAGTCAGATTCATGATGATCAAGGCAATAAAGAAGAGTACCATCTAGACCTCAATGGTAAAGGGTATCTGTTGACTCTGAATTTTACTTTAGAAACAAACAGCCTTATGGGAAATTTAGTGGTGGGGGACCGATTGTGCAGGTTCCACTGAATGACCTCTGGAATTGAGAAGCCGACTCTTCCTTGATGTTTTGAGGAAAGCGAAAGAAAGAAACACCTTTAAAACAATAAAAAAAACTAGACTAGTAAGGCGATACGCCATATCATTAAAAGACATGAGCATACAAAATCCAAAAACATATGACTTTCATAAGCCCATTCAACAATCTACAAGTCCGGATCAAGAACATAACCAAAGATACAATCAAATTTCTTTACGACATAAAGAAATACCCATCATGCATTTACCAAATAACAAGTGCGAAACTTAGTTTAATCGGCAAAATCTTAGATAGATATATTACCAAAGTTAATAACTCTAAAAAAATAGCATAGAAAAGACCATCAAAATCATACTAAAAGAGGTGTCATAAAGGTTGTAGGCACAATTTGAATAACCTTCTTCAGACAAACAATAATAGTTTTAAAGGCTGAAAAAAACCTCTACTTAGCAAACTTAATTGTTCTTTTAAAAGTTTTGAACCCTCTACAATAGGGAAAAAACTAGCATAAATAGAGCACTCACCTCCTAAAAACAACTCCCAAAACATGCCAAAAAGGCATAACCTCCCTGAATAGAAAAACATGTCGTGTTGCTTTGGAGATCACACCCAGCAAAACGGCCCTGGAATTCCACTTCTCGCCTACAACGGTCCACATACTGCCACGAACCTAAAAGATTTTGCTAACCATGGACAAGCTACTAGAAAATTACAAAAATGTGGGAAACCGCTCACTTACTGTGCTAAAAGGTGGGCCCCAAAAACGAAACTAGTCAGCATGTCTTGCCATTTGTCACTATTGCACTACTCCAAAAACTGGACGCCAAATATAGACTGAGGGAGTAACACCATGCTGACAATTGTCCTATGCGCCCTACGTTGCTAGAAAACAAAAAGGCAAAACCAATAGGGGAACCCAACAACAAACCTTAGACCAGGGGATTTTAATGTGAACATTTCTTAGTGACTAATAGGGGAAATTCTACCTGCGGAATAGGAGAACGCAAAATTATTCGCTTCACAAACTAGTTTTCATGCCACAACCTAACGGAGCAAATTGAAGGCCTATTGAAAAGGCAACCATTCATCCTCAGAGAGCATAGCTTGTGGCTCTAAATATTGAAAATATTGATCCAAGCAAATTATTTCATCAAAAAGTAGGGGTACAGGCTCATTCTGGACCTGCTTCAAGAGAGTAGAGAGTTGGGCTAGAGGGTGCAAAAGACACTCCACCCTCGGTCGTCGAAATAGGATTCCCTAGGCACTGTAGGAAAGCTTTATCTTGTTGCAAATACTCAACCTATTGTAATATTTATTCAATCCTTAGTACAGTATCATCTATAGGGAAAGGAGAGGGCAAGCCCAAAGAAATGAACCTCTCTAAATGCTGCTTGATATCTGGAACTAAAAGTTGCAAAGGCACCAGGGCCGCTGAAGCCTACATGATTATCCTGTGCCGGTTTATGAAAAAATTAGTCTTTTGGATCAATTGTCGGTGGTCAGCAATCCCTTTCTCTCTTAGTCCCTCATCCTCCACGGAATACAACAACTGAATAAGACCTTAGGCTGCGAGGAACTTAAGATCGATGACAAGCATGGAACTGCTAATAAGGGCATTGGCATCAGCACAGAGGGACTGCGCATCACTAAGGAATCTTAACATATGCAAGGATGGACAATACCATTTTACCTTTTCCCAATGAGAAACATATAGCTCTGTCAACATGGTAGAAAAATCTGGAGAAATCTGCTATGGAGGTGGAACATTCAGCAATCACGAAATTTCATTATCTTTCGCAATCATCTCCTACTAGAGCCGATTGCATTTGCTTTGTTCAATGGCCACTTGCTTCTCCAAAGTAAGGATCTTTGCCTCCCCAGTACTAATGACTTGCTGTAGTTGCAATGTACGATCTTGTTCATGTCACAAAAGAGTCTCCAACTTTGAAATGCGCTCACCAAATTCTCCAAGACTAGCCTCTCTCACTTTCATCTCTGCTTTGAAATTTCTCTTTTCCTCAGACCGTGATATTTGGGCTTCACTCAGTTGACAGGCATAATCCTCTTTGAGAAAGATTTCTTTGCGCAACTGCATCTGGACCTGGGCAACATCCCTAGAGGCAGCCTTTAACTGTAGTATTTCTACATCCCTCTCTTGCAATTCCTTCAAAGCCACATTCCTTGTCACTTCTTGGCCTTTTAGCTAAGAGCTCACATTGTTAAAAGCTGACTACAACTTCCCTTTCTCTGAATTAGCCTGAGCTAGCAAACTTTGTAGACGATTGATTTCTGAGCCCCAAGCTTTATCTTCCTTCCTTTGCTGGGTAAGGGAATCTCAAAGACTAACATTCTCTGCTTGGAGCTTTTTCAGATGATGACTTTTCTTTATAAAATTTGTGGATACTGCTTTTGAAGTCTCCTCTATCGTTCCAACCTTGTCAGATGTCATAGCACTTTGAAGACTAATGCCGATGGCTTGTAGTGCGTAATCATCTGGTCTCATCTGAGATTCTAGTTTGTCAATCTTGGGAACTAGATTTGCAAAGTAGAGGCAATCCCTTTGTTCACTGAAGTGTGTTTGTAAATGAGGGTGGGCTGGATGAGTGCCTTCCTTTTCCTTCCGCTTTCTCATCTTACTCAGGCTAGTGGTTCTATCATAAAAGAACTACTGCTAAAAATAATCTGGATGATTGATGGCTTGACTTGCAAAAGCTGTACTAGGAGGGACTGCAAAGGGGAAATGTAAAATGGGTCCAACGAAAGTAGTTTGGATGGGATGGGCTAGAGCCAATAGGGAAAATAATGAGGCCTGTGAGCTACACTATCTAAAGGAAGAAGAGTTTGTGGTTCTGACTCCTGCCCTTCGATATTTATAACCTCAACCTCCTGTCGGGCGGCCACCTCTGGAGACGAGTCCCCGCGTGAGGAACTATCACCTATCTCATCATCAAATTTATTCACCCCACACCATTCTTTCTCAAAATGCTCATCTACGGATGCATTCCCGATGCTGGCTCTAGGCTGATTTACCTCCTAACGATAAACCAAAAAATCTTCCATTTCTTTCTAGACCAAGCTAAAGTCTTCATATTTTCCAATAATGCCCAAGGAATAGGCTTCACTGGGTTGGACCTTTACATAGGAGAATAGAACTTTAGCCATGGGAGGCATTCTAAAACAGGAAAATCATCAAGGCCCACATATAGGTTTGGGTCATCAACCTGGGGGTTCATGCACTTTGCCCATAAGTTCTAAGGCTCATGCCTAACGACATTCTTTCTTTTTCTTAAGAAATCATAGGGGTCATAACTCCAAGAGTCATCAATTACTACAAAACCAAGTTGCACCATATTTGACATCAGGGTTTCCTTTGTAATTTTTCTTCTTACTAGAGTGATTGGGCCAATGGCCTTGTTATCTTCGGTGATAGAGGTATCATGCTTTCCAATGCCAATGGCTTGCTCGATTCTCGCCAACTTCCTTTCCATTTCAAGGGCCAGGGTTCAGTCAGTTACGTAAGTGGGTAGCTGGAAAGGTTCTTCAGAGAATCCATGCATGCAGATGAAAGAAACATCAGGGCCCACAAACCAGTTGCAAGGAGGACACTCATTTTGCATCCAGTTCATCTGAATTTGAGAGAAACAGGTTAATGGCTCATTGGGAATCACTCCTTGAGTATGGGAGCCATGAATAGATTTGAAAACTGATAGGAATCATAAGAGGCTAGCAGCAGGGGTGTCCAGTAAGACATCGTCATTACATTTCTCGACTCGTCATAAGTGGCCAAGTGCATGAACTGTGCAAAGAAAGCTTCATTTTGGTGCAAAAGAAAGTGTACCAATACCAAAGAGAATTTGAAGCACCGTAGTTGTTGGAACTCAGATAATTGCTTAATGATGGCTCTAGCAATAGTTACTGAGAAGTCAAAGTGAAAAGACTCCATTTGCTTCCTACATTTGAAGAGAAAACCCATCATTGAAGTTGTGATATCCTGGTCGCTGTCATGACCACATAGCCATGTTAGGGTAGATGAGATATCTTTGAGGTTGTCTTTCTTTAGGTCATTGTAGGACAAAGGGAACTTCAAAAGTCCAATCGACACACTTCGATTGAGGCTATTTTGACAGAAAATCAAAGTGTCTCTCCTGGTGCTCTAGAACTCCTCCATATATCTTTCTGAGAAAACCTCTGTTATTTCAAAAATTGGGAAGCACAACATCTCCCTAATAGCTTCTAGAGATATGACCAATCTCAGGAAGGAGCCGCTAACAGAGCATGAGGTGGGATCAAAAAACTCCGCACAAGCTGCTATGAGCTCAGGGTAGTATGGGACTGTGGGAACCAAGGATTGAGGAGCACCACTTTTCCAGAAATGCATCACAATGGATTGAGGATCATTACTGTGATGCAGCATCCTTGAGCAAGTAGCCTCTCTGAGGTTCTTGGGCTGCTTATGGATTTCGAGCTCTAAAATATTTTTCAAATAATCCTAAACAACAGACACATTCTGGGTTGTTGTTTTAGCCTTAGCCTTCATCTTTCGATACTCCTTTGGAGGGATAGCATGCATAGAATAAGATATTTCTTTAGAAACATTAACCCAGAATCCTCTAGGAGCAGCACTTGCGAACGCGGCCTCATAATCCATTATAGGCAAAAAACTTTCCTTCTTTCTCCCAGAAAAACTAAAGATGGGAGATAAAACCTTGCTCATCTTTCTTTTCCCTTGTTCTTCAAAAATAGAAAAACAAACCAATAGGAGGGTAAAAACTTTGAGCTTTAAATGCATAATGTGCCTTGATTTTCTCAAAAGCCAAGTGCTTAATGGCAAGGACTTACTTACATGCGAATAGCTCAAATTGTTGCTGCAATAAACCCTCATGGATGAAGGATGTCATCATTCCCACTTCCCTAGAAAACCTTTGGCTAATTCAACATTACTCGGGGGACATTCATCAAGCAAATCTTTTCTTTGATTGAGGGGATCGGTCAGAAATAATGATCACACGGGTTGAAATAGTCTAGCAAAACCTAATATTTAAGGCACGATGTACCTGAATGTACACATGGCTCTTTTCTCACCTCCATTTATCTCCTTCAGGCAACTGACAAGACCCTAGTATCCTGAATACAATCCCATTCGCATGATGCAAATTAACGGAGACATGATAGAAACATTGGAATTGGGAAGGCATGAGCTCTGAGCATTGGTTATCCATCTGCCGAAAATCTACTATAAATATGTTTTTTCAGACATTCTTTTACCATAATGTAACCTTTAATGACAGAGCTTCTAAAGAAATGGATACCCCTGTTAGGCTCATTAGCTAGAAAACATAGGTCACTTTCTTGGGAAACATCTCAGACCGGAGGTTGCAGGGGATGACACGCAGGAAGAACCCTTTAATAATAGCCACCATTAAATGGATACTTGGAGAGGATTTGGTTGGTAACCCAGACTGATATCGAGTGAATACAGACATTTGCTCATGATTGATAGCCTCTCTACTAGATTGTGGTCAGTCTGGGGTGCTAGCAACATAGCTGACTCAGGTTCTTTTTGCTGAGGATTACTTGGGTGGACTGGAGAATGTAGTTTCCTACTATGTACCCTTCCGAGGGTGCCCTATGATGTCTGACTTGGAGTGGTTCATCACACTCAATGAGGAGGTCTCTTGGCATCCACTCATTGGTGGGTTGAAAACCATGATGATGTCTTCTCACCGGTACTGCACCAAACTTGTCACGAAATTTCTTCTGTGCATCCATTTGATAATCCTAGTTTCGGAAGGCACAAACTGGTATACTGGATTCAGAGACTATATCTTCCTGAGAATCTTAACGCCAGACCAACAGCCAAACCTAGTTGTCCTTTTCATGCCCGGGGAGCTCGAGAGCTCCTCTGACTCGAAGTGGCTAGGGGAAGAAGAAAACTTTGACACTGACGAGGGAGAGGTTGAGGAGAGACACTAAAGAGGTGATGAACCATCGACCTGGACTTGAACCAAAAAGATTGTAGAAAAAGGAGAGGCCAAGAGCCTACTCATTTTGTAACGAAAATATAAGAATCTCTTCATATAATCAATTTTGCTTTTCTCCTTTATCTGTCTTCTCTTTTTTTTTTATCTGCTTGCTTGATTCTGACTAGAAATTAAATAAAATAAATAGGCACTATATACATTATGAACATGATATACATTATATACTTTAAAAAGGGAAGGGAACCCTTAATGAAAAGGTTTGAGGTGGAAACCATTAACTGGGATGGAGAGGGGGTCCCCATTCATGTCTTCTAGCTTAAAAGCATTGAAACCTTTGTAACTTATAATGTGGAAAGGTCCCTCCCATAGGCAGTCGAACTTGGCGTGCTGACTAGGTTTTGCCATCCTCTCATTATATTTCAATACAAGGTCTCCGAGGGCAAAAATCAAATTAGAACTCTTTTTACTGTCAAACCATGTTTTGACGACTTCCTGCCTGTCTTGGAGAGCCATGAAAGCTGTCTCTCTCGCTTCCTCTAGCTCCATAATCTTTGCCAACCTTATGGCCATGGGGCCATTTTTGGCAACTTCCATTGATTTTAGAAATTGCAATGTCGGGATCTCTAGTGACATGGGAAAAAGTGCACCTTTCCCGAATACCAGCTTGTATGGGGAGTTTTTTAGAATCTATTTGGGTGTTATGCAATCTACCCATAGTGCACTTCTCAGGTGGTGGTGCCACTCCTTCTTGTATTCAGAACCTATCCTTTTGATAAGTCTAATCAGGTTCTTGTTAGTAGATTTGACAAGTCCATTCCCTTGAGGGTAGTAGTTAGAAGAGGTTTTGAGATAAATACCTTTGTTGAGGGAGAATTGGATAATTTGCAAGTCTGTGAATGTGTGTGCATTATCCGATATAACAGTTTTTGGGGGACCATACTGACACATCAGATCCTTTAGGAAAGCCAACACCTCACTTTTAGATTAATTCCACAAAGAGATGACTTTGGACCATCTGGTGAAATAATCAGTAGCAGTCAACATCCACTTATGTCCGACTGAACTTGGAGGGTTGATAGCGGTTGTGGGTGTGGAGAAGTGGCCTCCTGAGGAGCTGTATTGAAACTCATATAGGATTTTATCAGCTTGGTTTCGGTACACACAGTGGAGCAGAACTCCATCAAAATTCATTTTGAAAAGAGTTCCATCTATTAAGAGGAAACTGCTATTTTGGAGTCTGTAGAACCTGTTCTTAGCCAGAGGAAGATTTTTGGGAAAGATCACAGTCTTCATAAAATGCTTCCTTTTGTCAATCCAACTGTCACTGGGAACATCGAGCACAAACATAACCATTTCCTCTATGACCACTTCATCACCATGGGGTTCACAGTCCTGCACTATATATTCACACAGGCCTCTCCCACAAACAAGATTTGTTGGCTTGATATCGACATCATATTCTAGAATCTTAGTGATCCAATTTGCCCTCTTTTTAGTGATGTCGCCCTCCATGACGTATTCCCTTACTATGAGATGGGTTATGTACATCATGATTTTATTATAGGAAATGAAATGCCTGAATTTCTTTAGTCCTTTTATAGCAGCTAAGGCCTGCTTTTCAATAAAGTTGTATCGGACCTCATAATCCTTAAGAGTTTTTGAATGGAAAGCTATGGAATGCTCTCCTCCTCTTTGGGCATCTTTTTGGGTTAGAACCATGGCGATGTTATGCTAACCAGAATAAATGTACATTATGAAATCCTTAGACATGTCTAGGTTAGACAATACGGGAGCGGAACATATGGCATTTTTAATTTCATCAAAATCTTTTCTGGCTTCAGCAGTCCATTTGAAATGTATATCTTTTTTTAGCATGAGAGTGATGGGTCTTATTATTCCAGCAAAGTCAGAGATAAAGCGACTAACAAAATTGACCTTTCCTAGAAAGGATTGGACTCCTTTTTTTGTTGACTGGAAGGGGAAGGTCTTTAATAGCCGAGACCCAGTCTAGATCAATGGAGACACCCTCTTTTGAAACTATATGCCCAAGTAATGTACCTTGAGGAACCCCAAACATACATTTCTTTGGGTTCAAGGAGATCCCAAATTCAAGATATTTTTGGAGGACTAACTCGAGATGATCAAAATGATCCTCTTGGTGTTTGGAAAACACAATCAGGTCATTTAGGTATATTAAGATGATCTTATTATTTAGCTCTTTGAAAGTTAAATCCATGGCCCTCTGAAAAGTTTCTCCAGAATTTGACAAGCCGAAAGGCATCTTCTAGTATGCAAACATTCCCCACTTAGTAGTGAAAGTCATCTTTTGTTGGTCCTTCGCTTTGACACTTACCTGGTTATATCCCGAGAAACTGTCAAGCATTGAGAACATTTCTGATCTGACCACTGTGCTTAGTAATTGTTCCATTGATGGCAAGGGATAGTGGTCTTTGAGCGATGCTCGATTCAGATCTTGGAAGTCCACACAGAGTCAGATATCCCTATTTTTCTTCCTAATAGGGACCAAATTGGACACCCATGTACTGTGCTTTATGGGGTAAATAATCCTTGATTCGATCAGCTTTTTCAATTCTTGAGCCATGAGGGATTCACATTTTGGGTTGACTGGTCTTTACTTCTACCGGACCAGCTTAGCCTCATTTGCAAGCTCGATGGTATGCTAGATGATGTTAGGATCTAACCCTTTAAGTCCTCATATGACCAAGCCATGACACCTTCATATTCATCACAATATCGGGCCAACTTCTTTCTTCTTCAGAGGAGACACCTTTTCCTACCTTGAGAATTCTTCCATTGTCGACTGACATCTCGGCATAATCTTCTTTATTTGTTGTGAGATTTCACTTATCCTTTTTAGTATCCTCATGGTCAAACAAGTTCTCCAAGGTGATCAAACCACTAGGGAGCTTATTGGATTTGAACTGAACAACCTAATTCCCATAAGCTACTTTTATCTTAGGTTGCAGCTGGTCAGAAAATTCTCCTAAGCTTTGGATGAACAAAGCGATCTATTCATCACTTTCAAACACTTGCCAATATGTATCATTATCGGGAATAGCTAGGTTGACCACCACGTTGACTGCTTGGGAGTTGGTTAGGAAGTCCACAACAGGATCAAAATGTGCTCCTATGGTGGCCATGTGATCTGCTATGGTATTTAGTTTCTGAGGAATGCTTATGATATTGAAAGCATCAAAACTTTCTATTAGATCCCACACTCTGGCGTGGTAAGACCTCATGTAGACATGCTTAGCACTAGTATCCCTCAAACTTGGTGAACCATTAGCTCAGAATCACCAAGGACTTTCAATTTTTTAATGCCCATCTTTTCTGCCATGTTCAAACCTTGAATCAGTCCTTCATACTCTACTTCATCATTTGAGCATGCAACTGCAACCAGAAAGGCTTTCAGATTTGATCGACCAAAGGGGGGTTGAGACAAACTCTAGCTCCAGAGCCCATTTTGCATTTAGCGCCGTTAAAGTCTAGGGTACATAGTGTCGAAGACAACTGATCTTTAGAGAATGGATCCTTGGTGAGCTTTGGGATGATCTGATTATCTTCAAAAATGCAATAGGTACCCAGGCCAGTAGCATGGTAATTAGATAAGGGGTTTGAATCTATGAACTCATTTAGGAAAGCTTCTTGCTCAGGCAGAATCTCTCCCATTACTTCTTCATCTTCTAAAATCTGTACCACCTTTCATTCATCATTGGATATAGAGGTGTGGGTAGGCTCAAAATTAATCAAGGTCTAGTCAGCTATGTGCTCAGCATGAAGGGGTTCTGAAAGGATTTTCATCTTGGTGCCATGTCAGGTATAGAGGATAAGATGGGACCAATCTAGGGACATATAGCCTCCTATTTTGGCAGTAAAATCTTGAGAAAGATAGAGTCCAAAGACAGGGGGGATATCGATGACTACTACTTCTTGGGATACTGTTACACTTGGACATTCAAATAATGTTAAGGGGAGGATTTTGATGAGACCTACTATCTGAACCCTATTCCCATCGAGCTACATGACTCCTTTATTCAAAGGATCATACCTGATGTTTAACACCTCGATAATTTGCTTAGGCATGATAGTAGTGCTAGCCATGGAATCTATCATGGACTTATGCAAAAGTTTATCTACAACTATAAGGGTAAGGTGAAAAGGATTTGGCTTATTCTTACCTTCTCCTTGGGCAGCAGGGGGTGAGCTTTCATTTGTCAATATGGCGGGGGAGCACACTTTACCAGCTGCTAGTCGGGGACCCATTCCGTCAGTGTGAAGGGATGGTGGAGCTACCGCACTTGCATCCTTTTGGTCCCAAGACAATGTCTCTCTTAGTCTATTCTTTTTCTCTGGGATACTCAGGAGATCCCACAGAGAGACATGAGCTAGAGCTTTCTTCAACTATTCAACTACATCTAACACCTGAGGTGTGAGGACCTTTGGGTCTTTCAGCTTATAAGGGATGAACTCTTTCCTCAAATAGACAGAATTGATGATCGGTGGTTCTGGGGGCCTGTCCATGTGCACTGAACTCATATTGCCAGCGTCTTCCCCAATCAAATGCCTTTTAGAGTGAAAATTATAATCTGAGTGTACAAGAGGGGCTCCATCCTTTGGGGTGATTACACCATTGGTTAATACTGTATCCTTGTCCTTCATCCATGAAAAAATCACATGGTTAGGGGCGATCTCTACTTCTTGTTGCAATGACATCCCTTGCATCTGAGTGACAAAAGCTGCATTGTCCATACCCAAAGATGTATATGTAGATTCATCCAATGTCATGCCTGAGTTCTTTTGTTCTGCAACCTTCTGCTACAAATTCCCCCTTGGGAAATTCCTCGGAGTATGAGCATTGTTGCATGGAAAACACCAAGAGTTGGTGTCGTCCGCCAAGTTATTTTGACCTACTGTCAATTTTGTACCAGCAGTTGGGTAGATGGCCTACAACAGATTGGGGACTGGGACTATTTATCCATTTGGCAGAAGAGGTTTTTTAGTATGATGATTCGTATGTTGGTACGGAGGTCGGTTCTCTTAGAAATTTTGCTGAAAAGGAGGCTTGGTGGGCGAGACCTAGGCTCTTTTTAGGTTGATAATTTCATTGGAGAAGGACATTAGGAGATTTTTCATATCACTAACTTTAGTAGCCAAAGAAGTGATTTGGGGATTAGGGAATGAGTACATAGACTATGGAGCGGATGTACTGGGAGTGGCCTCCTCCACAACTTGGGTAGATATTTCAGGGAATATTGGCATTATAGGGTGAGGGGATAGCTTTCCAGCATTAATAAGGTTATTTTCAGCTTGGAATGCTATAACAAATGCTTGCGGAAGAGTGTTACCTCCTAAAGATTGAATCATTACTGATATATCAGAATTGAAAGCTTTTAGATAGAATAAAAAAGCCATATCCACTAGAAGATGAGCGGACAACAATATCCTCTACCAAGTTCACTGAAATCCTTAGATTAAAATTGGTTAATGCTTCGGTCAGAGCTCTCTTGATTGTAATGAGTTGGTGCATTAAGGACGATCTGTCAGCTTTATCTAAGAATCTCTAAAAGAAAGGATCTCCCAGCTGATCCCAATCTCCTATAGTATTAGGGCCGAAGGATCTGAACCAGTCCAATTTTTTTCTTTTGAAAGATGCTACGAGCAACCTCAAAGCTACGTTCTACTCGGTGATGCCATGGAAAGTGTAGACAGTAGCTACATCTTGCAAATGCTCCCGAGAAGTTTTATGACATTCTCCTATGAACTTAGGATCAACCTTAAGTGCGGTTGCTAGGATGGCTCCCCAAACCATGGGTGGAATTGGGGGAATGAGGGGGCTACCATTATCCCAAGTCACAAAATTTATGGGAGGAACTTGTGCCATCATAGCGTGTATGATTGTGGGAAAACCCTGAGAAGGTGAAACTGTGGCTGAATGGACGATCACCAATGGAGGAAAAATAAGGTGAGGGTTTAAAGATGTCTGACTCCTGGTGATAGGCCTATGACTCATAAACTAGCTCATAAAGATATTTTAAGTAATTTGTCCCATCGGGCATGCCAGAAAAAGAACTGTTGACTCTGAATTTTACTTTAGAAACAAACAGCCTTATGGGAAATTCAGTGGTGGGGGACCGATTGCGCAGGTTCCACTCAATGACCTCTGGGATTGAGAAGCCGACTCTTCCTTGATGTTTTGAGGAAAGGGGAAGAAAGAAACACTTTTAAAATAGTAAAAAAATTAGACTACTATGGCGATATGCTAGATCATTAAAAGACATGAGCATACAAAATCCAAAAACATATGACTTTCATGAGCCCATTCAACAATCTACAAGCCCAGATCAAGAACATAACCAAAGATACAATCAAATTTCTTTGCGACATAAGGAAATACTCATCATGCATTTACCAGATAACAAGTGTGAAACATAGTTTAATCGACAAAATCTTAGATAGATATATTCCCAAAGTTATTGGAAGCCTAACAAAATAGCATAGAAAAGACCATCAAAAGTATACTAAAAGAGGTGTCATAAAGGCCGCAGGCACAATTTGAATAACCTTCTTCAGACAAACAATAATAGTTTTAAAGGTTGAAGAAAACCTCTACTTAGCAAACTTAATTGTTCCTTTAAAAGTTTTGAACCTCCTGCAACAGGGAAAAAACCTGCATAAATAGAGCACTCCGCTCTTGAAAACAACTCCCAAAACATGCCAAAAGGGCATAACCTCTCTGAACAGAAAAACATGTTGTGTTGCTTTGGAGATCACACCCAGCAAAACGGCCCCTAGAATTCCACTTCTCACCTGAAACGGTTCGCATACTGCCATGAACCGAAAAGATTTTGCTAACCATGGATAGGCTGCTAGAAAATTACAAAAATGCGGAAAACCACTCACTTACTGCACTAAAAGGTGGGCCCTGAAAAAGAAACTAGCCAACACGCCTTTCCATTTGTCACTATCACGCTACTCCAAAAACTGGATGCCAAATATGGATTGAGGGAGTAACGTCGTGCTAACAATTGTCCTACACGCCCTGTGCTACTGGAAAACAAAAAGGCAAAACCAATAGGGGAACCCAGCAACAGACCTTAGACCGGGGGATTTTAATGTGAACAGTATCAACAGTTAGGGTATAACGAGTGGCTTGCAAGATAAAGTTGCCTTTTTTATTACAAGATAGGTCAATGGGTAGGGTATTGGTTTTAAGGTACTCATATATTGTTCCATATAAAGGAGAGTCTGAACCAGTTAAGGCATAGATAACATGGGATGCAAAATTGTCATAGGCTGGGGAAAACGGTTGCTCTAGTAGAAACTCATAACAACTCTTTTGCTCTGGAATTTTTATAAGTGAAAAAATAGTATCCATTGCATTGGCTGCTTTATTTTCCAACCTTGGTATTTTCTCAAAGGTGATGTGTACAAAATACTATTTAAAGTCATCCACCATTCTTTTGTATGGCAGTAGCTTGTCATCATTTGTCTGATATTCATTATTGATATGATTTATAACCAGCTGGGAATCTCCATAGACTTTCTATTCTGTGATTCTCCATTCCATGACCATTTTGATTCCTGTGACCAGTGTTTCATACTCAACAATGTTATTTGTGCATGGAAACATGAGTCTATATGATCTTGGTGTGGTGTGCCCTTCAGAAGTGACGAACAAGATGTCGACACCTGAGCCATGTTGAGTGTAAGAACCATCAAAATAAAAGGTCCATTGTTTGGGTATAACAGTAAGAACATCCCTGTCTAGAAATTCTACCTACATTGGTTGCTTATCAGGTAGTGGTGCTTCAGCTAATTGATCTACAATTACTTGTCCCTTGATAGCCCGATGCTATATGTAGTGGATATCAAACTCGCTCGGAATCATGACCCATTTAGCTAGTCTGCCTATGAAAGATGCTTTGCTGAGTAAATACTTGAGAGGATCATTTTTTGCTACCAGCTTGATTGTGTGAGCTAGCATGTAATGTCAGAACTTTTGAGAGGCAAAGACTACAGCTAAGCAGGCCTTCTCAATGAATGTGTAATTGAGCTCATAGCCATTTAATGTCCTGCTAATATAATATATAGCTCATTCCTTTCCTTCTTGATCTTCTTGTGCTAACAGTGCCCGAATGATATGCTAGTTGTTGATATATAGAGGATGAGAGGTTTTCTTGCTATTGGTGGTACCAGAACTGGTGGATTCATTAGATATTGGTTGATTTGATAGAATGGTTCTACACACTTGGCCTCCCATCTGAATGGTATGTTCCTATGTAGTAGATGATTGAATGGTAGAATTTTTTCTAGCTAGTTGGGATATGAATGGCTCGATTGACTAGAGCCATCCTTGTAGAGACCTGAGTTGGCTAATGTTCTTTGGCATCTCCATGATGGCCTGTACCTTCATTTGATCTACTTCAATTCCTTTTGCTGACATGATGTAGCCTAATAATTTGCTTGATGTAACCCTGAAGACACACTTCTTAGGGTTCAACGTCACTTGGAATTTCTCCAATCTTTGAAAGATTTTATCTAATATGCCCACATATTATGCTCGAGTAAATGACTTGGCTAGTAAATCATCCACATAGTCCTCCATGAAGGTATGCATCATATCATGAAAGATTGACATCATTTCTCTTTGATAAGTTGTCCCAACATTTTTCAAGCCAAAAGGCATGACATTCCAACAATATATTCCCCAAGGATAGGTGAACGTTGTTTTATCTTGATACTCTAGAGCTATCTTGATTTGATTATAACCAGAGAAATCATCCATTAATGATAGCATTGCATGGCCTGTTGTGAGGTCTACAATTATGTTGATGTTAGGCAAAGGAAAGTCATCCTTTGGATAGGCTTTGTTAACATCTCTAAAATCTATGCATATTCTGATGCTTCCATCTGGTTTTGAAGCTGGCACAATGTTTGAAATCCATTCAGTATAGTCTATAAGTCAAACAAATCCGACGTCTAATAACTTCTTTAGTTCATCTTTGACCATTAGTGCTACATGTGGATTAATCTTTCTTTGTTTTTGCTTGACTGGCTTAGCTCCTTGAGCAATAGATAAATGATGCATGATTAAGTTTGGATCTATTTCGAGCATATCTACATAGGACCAAGCAAAATTGATTTTCTTTTCTTTGAAGAATTTTGATAAACTTTGGTTTTTCTTCATCTGTGAGCGATTCTTCTAGGTGTATGTTTTTAGCTTCTTCTTCTGTACCAATGTTGATTGATTGAGTGGGCTCAATCAATATGGGTGATCGCTCTTGATAGTGTTCAGCAAGAGTGTCAAGTCTCCCATCCTTATGTGCCTTACAAAGGTTTTCACCCTCAGATGTGTCCTTTATTTTGACTTTTTTGTGATCTAGTACTGCCATTGACTAGTTTTCAGCATTAGACCCTTTATTTCTTTCATTTTTGCAACTGAAAGACTTGGCACCCTCCTGATTGCAAATATTGTTACTTTGTTTGCTGGTAGAGTCTATTTCTGGGTTGACAATACATAGGTAATGGATAATGAATTTGTCATCTGAGAAAATAGGTATGTCATGGTTTTCAGGTTCATCCTAGTCTATGAGATCAGGAAATATGAGTGGTAAAGAGTCATTGGGTCAATCAAGGTCAGCTACGGTAAGTTTCATGGTATAGGTATCATTAAGGTTGTATGTGACATTGGTTATGTTAATGATATTGTCGAGGTCTTCGATGGTATCATCCTCCATGTAGACTTTCTCGTAGTGTCATTGCTCATTTTCTATAGCTTTCTAGATATGTTATGGACAAAATTCAAGTATTCCAGACTCTGTGTCATGTCCTTCTTGAGAAAGGGGTGTATAAATAGCACCTTCAAGGATATCTTCAGTAACATTTGAACAGGTGCCCCATTCATAGTCATTAGAAGCAGTTTCAAAAGTATTGTCCCAGAGTCTTTTAGTGTTGCTGACAGGTATGCTGTAAGGTGAAAAGAGATCCTTGATAATTGGTACCGGTCTTGTAGTTTTTTCTAATTCTGTATCAAGACCTACTTGTACTCTTTGCATCTATTCATATACTATTTCTCCTTGGGGAGTAGTAATTTCTTCAGGAGGTGATTCTTCCTTATTTTGAATGGGTTCTTAGACATTGTGGACTTCCTCATAAGATGATTCTTCTCTTTGAATGGCCAATTCCTCTTGTTGCTTCTCTTTTTCCCACTATTCTCTCTCTTTCCTTATTGTTTCTACTTCTTGGTGTAGTGCCTCTTGCCATGAGTCCTCATTGTATTTCTTCTTTTCTTTCCACTGAGGTTTTTGATATTTAGTCTTCTTTTGCCTTGGGGGTAGGTTGTGTCCATATCCCTATCCTGTTTTGTCTCTAGAAAACTGTGAAGGAGGGTCCAATGGTTATATGATGCCTTCTTTATGCTTGCATATAGGTCCTTTGCCATTGTACCCCATCCATTGCATGATCAGGTATCCTTTTCCATACTGCTATATTGGTATAGCTACTTCCATAGTAGCAGCTCAGTCTTCTCCTTCATCCTTGTATAGCCAACTAAGGATGTATTTTTCTTCTAATTCATGTGCTAATGTACCCAATTGAATAAATTTGCCATCAAAATTAGTGATGGGCTGTGTTTCTTGATGTGTCGATGTAGAAGGTTGCCCATGAGTTTTTGGAGATGCTAGTAATTTGGTTAGACACATGGGTTTGAAAGAGTATTCTCCCATGCCTTGCTCTTTGATTTTCATTTTTTGTTTGAAATCCATGGATAAAGATTTGAGCTTTTCTTCATCCTAATCGAATGCTGAGGAAGTTTGAGCTTCCCTATTGTTTGGAACCAATCTATCTTGGGCTGCCCCATTAGCATTGCAATGTTGAAAGGGGTTATTATTTGCTGATATAGAAATATCCTACCCATTATATGGGAATTTGACACACTGATGGTAGGTTGATGGTACTGCTTGCATTTCATGTATCCAAGGACGACCCAATAAAATATTGGATGTCAAGTCTATGTCTAAGACTTGGCACATAGTGTCCCTTTGTATTGGTCCTACCTGAATAGGTAATATTACTATTCCCTTGGATGATCTCTCTTTATCATCATATGTCTTGATGGTGACCTTTTTGTGTGGATCAATAGATTTCTCAGAGAAGCCTAATGCACAGATAAGTTTTAAGGTATAGATATTGAGACCAGATCCTCCATCTATTAATACTCTTTTAACTTGAAGTTTGTAGACTAAGACTTCAATGTGAAGGGGAGTATTATGTGGATGGCTCAAGGAGATATTATCATGTTCGAAAAATGTGAGATTATGAGGCCCTGTCATGTGAGCCACCATGGCTTGAAATTTATCAATATCTAGATCTTGAGGCACATTTGTTTCAACTAGTTCTTGTTCTAACATGTCCTTATGTTTTGGAGAAAGTTTGAGTAACTCGAGTGTGGATATTTGAGCAGGGCTTCGTCACAGTTGACTTACCAAATCACATTGAGTCTTGGGGATAGTGGTTGATATTGATGTATACCCTTTCAAAACATATTTTGGAGCTCGAGTTGTCACATTGATTGATGTATGATCTTGTTTGTATTTGATTTTAATGATGTTTATCTGATTATCCTCTATTGATATATGATTGATAGTGTTGTTGTATGGATGATTGATGCGAGCTCCTCGTGTATCATTTGATGATGAAGCTCCTTCCTTGTTGTAATTTGGAAGAGGATTTTTAAATGCATCATGATCACTATTTGTTTTGAGACCATCGACCATTAAATCACCTCTATCAATCATGTCTTGAACAATGTTTTTAGGCCTCATGCAGTCATTTGTTTGATGTCCTTTGTTTTGATGAAAATCATAGAAATTTGAGTCATTCCACTAAGGTGGTTTGACCTGGGGTTCAAAGTTCTTTATGGCTGGTAATGTGATAATCTTGTTCTCCAAAAGTTCTCGGAATGCTGATTCTAAGGACTGCCCCAATGGTGTGTAAATGTGTTTATTTGGAAAATTGTTGGTGTTACCCCTTGAATTTGGATTAGGTCCTTGATTTGTATTATTGTCTGAGGTATTGTTGGTGGTGTTTGGATTTGAAGGTCCTTGATTGGTGTTTGGTGGATAAGTGTTAGTGCCTTCATTAACACCCTTTTGATCATTGGTAGCCTGGGGATTACCTGATAAAGCCAATACTGGTTGTTTGGACTTCATATCATTAGCATAAGTTCCTCCCTCATTAACAACATTTTTGTTTCTGGTCGAGAATCTAGATTTGTCTAAGGTGTTGTGGTTGTTCAGGTTGTTAAAATGAGAGTTGGATGAATTAGTTCCTTCTTTGAAGAACTTCAATGTTCCTTTCTTGATACATGCCTCCTCTACTTGGATTCCATTTTTTATTAACTTGGAAAAAGATGGTATGCATTGGAGCTTGAGTACATAACTCATCGCGCTATTCAGATTGTCAATAAAGATTTCCATCTTTTCTTTCTTAGGCACATCTCGGGGATATCTCAAAACCATACATCTCCATCGTTGAAGAAACACCATGAATGTTTCATTGTTTTTCTATTTCGTATTACATACATTCAGCATGGTGATTGCATGTTGAATATTGTAGGAGTCTTGTGTGATAAATTTATTGACCAACTCATCAAAGGATCTGACAAGAGGTATAAGTTTAGAAAACCACTCCATTGTTTTCCCTCCCAAACTTCTTGGGAACAACCTCATCAAATAAGTGTCATTGTGAGAAAATTCAAGGCTCCTTGTACAAAACTCCCGAACATGATCATGAGGATCACTCTTACCATCATATTTGTCATATTTTGGTATGTTTGAATTTGGGGGAAAATGTTGGCAATATAACAAGGATATTGAGAAGGTTGTTGATGATAATGGACATAACTGATTAAAGATGTTTTACTGTCTTGATATTATTATTTTGTCATTGATGTCAAGAAATTGATTTTCTAATTCAGTATGATGTTGCCATATCTTAAGAAATATGATATGAAGATTATAAAGAAGTCGGTAAAGACATAGGAAAGAATATGATGAATAAAGGGATAAGTTATTCAATGGGCAACTCTACTGAGTCAGACAATGATGAGATCTTGATGTTTTAGATTGTTTTAACATCATACATATGTTGTAAAATGTAAAGGTTAATACTACACTATGTTATCAGGCAAAGAACCTAGTCAGTAAACCCTAAGGTTATCCCAGTCGGTTAATGAAGACAGAATGTCTACCGAGTAAAGTTTAGTATTCACCGAGTTGTAACCGAGCTATAACAGAATGCATTAAATGGTTACATGTGATATTTAATGAAAGAAGCTGATGAGCTGGAGCGGATCAATGATTGGCAAGCTGTGGAAGAAGTTTGTTAACAAATCTAAGCCAATGGAAAGTTGGCAAGAAGATCTACAGCTTAGATTGAACCGCATTACCATAACACAAGTTCCAAGATGATTGTGCAAGTTCCAAGGTGAGGTAAAATGTTTTTCAGATCATAAGATACAATGAACCTGTACAAGATTGAAGATCTGATCGCTATGATTGATCATGGGAAATGTGATCAAGGAGATTAAGCGGTTAAATGATTGTTTATAAATAGGAAACTGTTGATAAACAATGGATGTGGGCAAGTGTATGCACAGGGATGCTACATAGTGATCACCGAGCACAGAAGCTTGAAGACCTGTTGGAATAATAGAGTATTGTTGCCCAACAAATAGACAAGAATAGTTCTATGTCTAGATTGTGTTGAACAAATAAGAATCTGCTTTAGCATTTTAGATGTAAAGTTGTAGATAGATTGTATTACTGTTAGCTTGTGAAAGTAACAAGAAATCTCTTAACCAAGTGGACTTAACAGTCTTATAAGTAAATTCTCTAACAAGGTGACATTCTAAATGAGTGTTTGAAATCCTTTGACAAGGTTACTTCTAACAAAAGTGAAGATCCTAATAGATCTGAGGGAAATCCCTTAACTGGGTCACATCTAGCAATGTGTTTTGCAATCTTTAGAAGGATTGGCTTTTAACCGAGCATACTCTAGAAGAGTATATTTCTTAGTGGGTCCAAAATCCCACAGTGGTTTTTCTCTATTTGGGTTTCCACGTTACATCTGGTGTTATGAGGTTTATATTGTTCATATGCTTTTGAGTTTGCATGTTTGACAATTTTTATTCTATGACTGATATATGTTACCGAGGTTGTATGATTCACCCCCCCCTCTCATCTTGTTGGCTATTAGATCTATCAATTGGTATCAGAGCTTTGGACTCCGAAAGGAAACTTTAAAGGCACTTGAGTTAAAGATGCAAAGATGTATAAGAGGGATGCACCTAAGCTGAATAAGTCAAGTTTCTCTACATGGCAGAAAAGGATGAAGGTACATCTATTAGGAGTTGGAGAATATGATATATACTATCTAGAGAATGATTTTGTTGCACCGAGCACCTATCCATTGACTATGGAAGAGATAAAGGCAAAGCAAGAACACATTCAAGAAATGATTGAAATAGCATCTGCATTGACCGATTCTGAGTTTAATGATCTAGAAGGCTGCAATGATGTGAAGGCTATATGGACTAAGCTCATATCTGTATATGGAGGAGATGAACATGTTCAAAGAGCTAAAGTTTAATGTCTAAGAGGACAACTTGAATCTATGACGATGAATGAAGGTGAGAACATAACATAGTACAATACAAGACTAAAGGAGATTATAAATCAAATCAAAGGAGTAGGAGGAACTATTGAAGAAAAGGATGTGACAAGTTGTTAAGAACCCTTGTACCTACCTATGCAATCTGAGTCTCTATAATCAATGAATTGAGGTTTGTACCTAATATGTCAGTTTCCTTGGATGCTACTATTGGTAAGCTACATGCATTTGAGTTAAGTAATTTTGATAACAGTGGGTCATCGGTAAATAAAGTTGAATCTACATTTAGTTCTTTTCATCTGAATGAATCTAATCATTACAATAAAAGAAAGTATAAGTACTCTGGAGGAGACCATAGTGGAGCAAGTGAAAGATTTTAGAAGAACATGGAGGAGGTACACAAACTGTATGAAGAAATCAGAAAGCAAGAAGAGTTTGAAGCACTATTGGCCAAAAGGTTACCAAGAGGCAAAGGTAAGTATAAGGGAAAACTACCCTTGAAATGTTTCAATTGTGATAAGATTGGACATATGGTTTCTAACTATCCTGACAAAGATTTCACTGAAAAGAGAGATTACCGAGATGACAGACAGAAAGATAATCATTACAGAGGTCACTGAGACTTCAGAAGAAGAGATAGAAAGACCTGCTTAATTGCTGATGAGGAATCTAAAGATGATAAATCAGATGAGACTGATACAGAGGAAGTTGTTTATGTGGCTATCAAGGATGGATCAGATGAAGAAAGGTATGAAGAAAAAGCCCTAATATCTCACATAAACACTAATGATTCTTGGATTATAGATAGTGGATGCTCACATCATATGACAGGAGATAAACACAAGTTTGTTATGTTAGAAGATTATGATGGAGGCTATGTTAGATTTGGTAATGATGCACCATGTCCGGTAAGAGGTAAAGGATCCATAACACTTCTTGATAAAGCAAGATGCAATGATGTTTATTGGGTTGAAGGTTTGAAATATAATTTGTTGAGTGTAGCACAACTAAACAACATAGGTTACCGAATAGAATTTCAGAAAGGAATTGTCAAAGTTCATGACAAAAATGGAAAGTTAGCTGCTACCGGGACACAAACAAAAGGTAATACATTTCACCTTGACTCTACTCACAACAAGTGTTTCCATGCAAAGATTGATAACACCTGGTTATGGCATAAAAGGTTTTGTCATGTTAATTTTGATAATCTGATCAAGATAAGTAAGAAGCACAGAGTAAGAGGTCTATCGAGTCTTGAAAAACCTAAGAATGCTATGTGCTGAGGATGCCAAATGGGCAACATGACAAGATACAACTTTACAAGTAAGTCCTACACTTTTAAGGGAATTTTAGATCTTGTACACACTGATCTTTGTGGTCCTATGAAAGTTCAAAGTTATTATGGTGATAAGTATTTCATATTATTTGTGGATGATTATTGAAGAATGATGTCAGTAATGTTTCTAAAAGAAAAATCAAAAGATTTTCAAATGTTTAAGTGGTACAAGGCTAGAGTTGAAAATGAAATAGGAAGACAACTGAAATGTCTTAGATCAGATAGAGGAGGAGAGTTCCCATCTGATGAGTTCAACCTATTTTGCAATGATCATGGTATTAAAAGATGAGTCTCTGTACCGAGGACTCCATAGCAAAATGGAATAGCTGAAAGAAGAAATAGATCTATTGTGGATTGTGCTAGAACATTGATGATTGAGAAGAAGGTTCCACAAACATTTTGGAGAGAAGCAATAAGCATAGCTGTTTACACCTTGAACCGAGTTCAATTGAAGAAAGGTACTTTGAAGACACCTTATGAAATCTGGTATGGCAAGAAACCTAACGTAAGTTATTTTAAGATCTTTGGAAGAAAATGCTATGTTCATAAAGATGATAGAAATGGCAAGTTTGATCAAAAAAGTGAAGAAGGAACATTTCTAGGATATTCTTCTAGAATTAAAGCATTTAAATGTCTGATCAAACCATCTAACAAAATAGTAGAAAGTGCAAATGTAAAAATTCATGAATTTGCAGAAAGAACTGATGATAGGAATTCCAAAGAACCAGAAGACTATGATGAATTTGTCTATGTGCAGCCAAAAAGTCCTATCGAGATAACTATTGAAGGAAATGAGGAAGATATCCAGTTACTGAGTGATGAAGAGGATTATACAGAGCCTACCGAGCTTGTATTAGCCAAATATGTTAGAAGACATCATGCACCAAGTCAGATTATAGGAGATAAGGATGATCTAGTGATGACAAGGAACAAACTGAGACAGAACACATGTTTGATATCTGAATTTGAACCAAGAATAGTAAAAGAGGAATTCAACAGAGAAGATTGGATAAATGTTGTGACTGAAGAGATTGATCAAATCAAGAAGAATGACACATGGACACTAGTCCCAAGACCTAAGGACAAAAAAGTAATCGGTACAAAGTGGATCTTTAGAAACAAGCTAAATGAGAAAGGAGAGGTCATTTGGAACAAAGCAAGATTGGTTTGCAAAGGTTATGCCCAAGAAGAAGGAATTGATTATGGTGAGACTTTTGCACCTGTTGCTAAACTTGAATGAGTTAGAACATTGTTGGCATGTGTCACTTACAAAAACTTCAAGGTATATCAAATGGATGTCAAATCTGCATTTCTGAATGGAATATTAGAAGAAGAAGTTTTCATTGAACAATCTGAAGGATTTGTTGAAGACAATAATAAAGATCAGGTATGTAAACTGAACAAAGCTTTATATGGTCTGAAACAATCACCTAGAGCATGGTATGAAAGACTACACTCTTATTTAATTAAGATTGGTTTTATAAGGACAAGTGAGAATAGCAACATGTACATGAAGAATGATGAAAATGGAATACTAATCTCAGCCATATTTGTTGATGATATTATATTTTGTGGAAATGACTCTTTATGCAAGAACTTTGGTAATGAAATGAGCAAAGAATTTGAGATGTCATTAATTGGTGAGATAAAGTATTTTATAGGCTTACAAATACTGCAAATGAAAAATGAAATTTTCATTACTCAATCCAAATACATAAAGGAAATCTTGAAGAAATTTGGAATGGAGGATTCAAAGCCAGTAAGTACTCCTATGACTACAAACTGCAAACTATCAAAGAGTGATGAATTTGCATCTGTTGATGAGACACTCTACTGATCCATGATTGGAAAACTACAATATGTTGTTCACAGTAGGCCTGATATAGCACATGCAGTAGGTATTGTTGCAAGATTCTCTGTAGATCCTAAGGAAATACACATGATAGCAATCAAAAGAATTTTCAGATACTTGAAAGGCACTGAAGACTATGGCTTAGCATATCAGAAAGGAAATGATTTTGATTTAAAAGTCTATACTGATGCTGATTGAGCAGGCAACATTGATGATAGGAAAAGCACAAGTGGAGGAGCTTTCTTCTTAGGAGAAAGACTAGTGAGTTGGCTTAGCAAGAAATAAGGATGTGTTTCTCAGTGAACAGTCGAACCTGAATATGTTGTTACAGCACTGAATTGTACCAACATTGCATGGATCAAACAATTGTTGGAAGGTATAAATGAGAAAGTTAATGGGCTAGTAACTATATTCCGTGACAATACTAGTGCCATTAATATTTCAAAGAACCCTGTTATGCACTCTAAGACAAAGCACATATCTATCAAATATCATTATCTTGGAGAAGAAGCTCATGAAAAGAAAGTGGTGTTGGAATATGTTAACACAAAGGAACAAATAATTGATATCTTCACCAAGCCACTACCAAAGAACACTTTTGAATATCTCAGAAGTAAGTTAGGGATCCTACCCCTATCTCTTACTCACTGACTGAGTTCGATGAAAAGCATCACTTCGATGAATCTATTGAATATCTTTTAGGGAGCTGATGCTAGAGTGATACACTTTAAGAATTCTTTTCTGAAAATGTACTGGAACAATATTGGGATCATACAAAAAATGATACAGGGAATAGAAATTGTAAACAAATGCTCTGACCGAGACTCAGTTGATACACATCAACAGGAAATAATTTCTTACAGAAACAACTTATGTTTTAGTTCTTTTTTTTGGCATTGTTGTCAAAGGGGGAGAAGACTACCAGGAGGAGAAGATTGAGACAAAACTAGAAGAGAAGTCTGATGTAAGGGGGAGAAGACCTACCCAAGGAGGAGAAGATTGAGAGAAAACCAGAAGAGAAGTCTGATGTATGGGGGAGAGCGTTTCAGCATTTAAAAATCACAGCAATCCAAATTCTTAATGGTCAAATCAATTCGTTTTGCCATCAATGCCAAAGGGGGAGATTGTTGGCAATATAACAAGGATATTGAGAAGGTTGTTGATGATTATGGACATAACTGATTAAAGATGTTTTACTGTCTTGATATTATTATTTTGTCATTGATGTCAAGAAATTGATTTTCTAATTTAGTATGATGTTGCCATATCTTAAGAAATATGATATGAAGATTATAAAGAAGTTGGTAAAGACACAAGAAAGAATATGATGAATAAAGGGATAAGTTATTCAATGGGCAACTCTGCCGAGTCAGACAATGATGAGCTCTTGATGTTTTAGATTGTTTTAACATCATACATATGTTGTAAAATGTAAAGGTTAATACTACACTATGTTATCAGGCAAAGAACCTAGTCGGTAAACCCTACGGAACCTAGTCGGTAGACCCTAAGGTTATCGCAGTCGGTTAATGAAGATAGAATGTCTACCGAGTAAATTTTAGTATTCACTGAGTTGTAACCGAGCTATAATAGAATGCATTAAATGGTTACATGTTATATTTAATGAAAGAAGTTGATGAGCTGGAGCGGATCAATGATTGGCAAGTCGTGGAAGAATTTTTTTAACAAATCTAAGCCAATGGAAAGTCGGCAAGAAGATCTATAGCTCAGATTGATCCGCATTACCCTAACACAAGTTCCAAGATGATTGTGCAAGTTCCAAGGCAGGGTAAAACATTTTTTAGATTGTAAGATAAAATGAACCTGGACAAGATTGAAGATCTGATGGCTATGATTGATCATGGGAAATGTGATCAAGGAGATTAAGCAATTAAATGATTGTTTATAAATAGGAAAATGTTGATAAACAATGGATGCAGGCAAGTGTATACACAGGGATGCTACATAATGATCACCGAGCACAGAAGCTTGAAGACCTATTGGAATAATAGAGTATTGATGCCCAGCAGATAGACAAGAATAGTTCTATGTCTAGATTGTGTTGAACAAATAAGAATCTGCTTTAGCATTTTAGATGTAAAGTTTCAGATAGATTGTATTACTGTTAGCTTGTGAAAGTAACAGGAAATCTCTTAACCAAGTGGACTTAACAGTCTTATAAGTAAATCCTCTAACAAGGTGACATTCTAAATGAGTGTTTGAAATCCTTTGACAAGGTCACTTCTAACAAAGTGAAGATCCTAACAGATCTGAGGGAAATCCCTTAACCAGGTCACATCTAGCAATGTGTTTTGTAATCTTTAACAGGATTGGCTTTTAACCAAGCATACTCTAGAAGAGTATATTTCTTAGTGGGTCTGAAATCCCACAGTGGTTTTTCCCTATTTGGGTTTCCACGTTAAATCTGGTGTTATGAGGTTTATATTGTTCATATGCTTTTGAGTTTGCATGTTTGACAGTTTTTATTCTATGACTGATATATCTTACTGAGGTTGAATCTGATGTTTTCATTAATGATTAAGTTTGTATGATTCACCCCCCCCCTCTCATCTTGTTGGCTATCAGATCTGTACTTATATTAAGTATCAGAACTATCAGTTTAATCTCCTATCAAAGGGGTAAGGAAAATTTTCATTTAAGGAGTATCGTACTATGGTCCCTTGTTGCATGTCCTACATTTTCCTCTATAGTATTTGCATTTGTTGTTTAAGAGAAACCATGGGTGCATTTGTTTGCTGAGGAAACAGTTCTTCTCTTTCATTTTCCCTAGTTTGGGTATGGGTGTGTTCTGGTATATTTTATTGTTCAGGTATGTTTTGTTCAGGTATGTTTTGTTCAGGTTCACATGTCTCCTCTTCTCTCTATTGTTCTTGATAAGCGTAATTTTGAGACCTTGTCCTAAATATTTTAGTGTCGAAGTCTTTAGGAATCCTAACTCCTTTGCTTGTTAGCATGAGCATATATTTTTCTTTGTCATCTTCTATGAGTCTTTCCATAAGTTTTTGGAATGAGGGTTTTTCTTGATATTCTTGAATAAGTTCCTCGGTAATCTCTATGTCCTCTAGATTTGGATATTCGAAAGGATTTGATAATCTTTGACCCATACTGGACTCTAGTTGTGGTTCGCTTTGCTTGTTTCATTGAGAGTGAGTGATGGTGGGCATCTAATAGAAACTTTCCGTGATAAAGGGGAAAAACTCCTCTTCTTCATGTTGTTCGGGGGTTGGTGGTTCAAATCGAGCTATGTTATAAGTGATGCAAACTTTTGGGAAGAAAGCTAGATTGATCTTTCCTCCATGATTTAAATGTTGACTGAATGCTGATTTTTGGTAAAAGGCTATACTTCTCAATGGTTCTTTGTCAAATTTGTTTGACTTGTCTTGAAGATATAAGTGCATATGACAGAGAAATGTGCAATGTGATTTGAAGAGTTGGTGATTAATGTAGATAAATTTATTTTGTTTGGCAAGTTGCTGGGAACTAGGTTGTCGTTTCTTCAACTTAGTGTTGTGATGAAGACTTTTTCTTCTCAAAATATGAGGAGTGGTCATACACGAGTGATCAATGGTTTCCTTTGATTTGGTTGGATTATGATACTTTGTTTGAAAACTTAAGCCCTCTTTATCAAATAGAGGTTTAGATGCCCCCCACAACAAAGTGCGTCAAATGATATGGAATAAGAGCTTCTCAATATGGAGACAAAATTTGACAACTTAGGTTTAAACTAGGTATGTTTTGTTGACGGAATTCATTTAATTGGTGGACCTTTTGATCAATGTGATGATGTTACCTGATTTTGATAGGAGAAAGTGTTATCCTTAGCTGGTTTTGGATTCTGACAATTGTTGTTCTAAGAATGACTTTTTTGATTATTCAGAATATTTTCTGATGTTTTGATCCAAGTTTTCCCTGGTGATGTCGACTGAAGATTCAAAAGGCTATTCGAAACTAATGATAAAAAATTTCAAGAATGCTCAATTTTTCTCTTTATTTTTCTCAGTTTTACTTATGCGCTAAGACAAAGACTAGATGCGCTAAAGTTTGATCTATATGTGCTATCTAATGCCACCAATGTGCTAAGCTACCTACGCTATGCACTAAACTAGAGTTTTGAATTTTGCTATGACAGGAATGGTTATGTGCTAATATGTCCTCAATAAGTGCTAATGTTTAGATCCAAAGCACTATAGTTTGCCCCCAATGCATTAGGCTAATGCTTCAATGTGCTAATATGGTGCCTAAGAGTGCTAGTGAAAAGTTGCCAAATGTTCAGACTGTTATGCACTATTTTTGAAGATGAATGTGCTAAGGTTAGGTTGAAATGTGCTATAGAATGGTTGCTACACGCTAGGATGTTTCTCCTATCCACTAACTGTCCTGATTTCCATGGTGGGTGCCAAAAATGTGTGTGGGAAAAGTGGTTTGATGAAATGGAAAATACGAATTCAAGACTAGTCCACACACCAATGGGACTCTTGGTGCAAGTTATGGAGCTATATAGAATAGCTCAACTTACCAACAGATGTTCCATTGTTCTCTATTTTTGGCATATGATGAATTGGCATGTTTATATAATGATAATGTATGTTGCCATTGATGTAAATAATTGTAAGTAAACTGATATGCAGATTGCAAGAAGTTGGTGAACCGATATGAAGAAATGTAGTGAACCGGTGTTGGGGTTTCACCAAGTGCGACTACTAGTTGGTAGTCTCAGCACTAGGGTTTCCGGTTTGGCAATCAACTTATGTGATGCAACCGATGACATTCTGTGATGAGTTAGCTAAGAGATGATGATGAGATTGAGGTGCCACGTCGGCTTTGTGCATGTGAAGGATTTCCTTAAGGATCTTGCATGAGAAGATCAACTGCATTAAAAGTCTACCTTGAGAATGAACATTCTTCTTGGCGATATGAGAAGAAAGCGTGATGAGTTACTGATTCCAATGTGCAGTGAAGAATGAATGATGCAGATTGTCTTGTGATCTATTTGAGATTGTATTTCTCTATGCAAAGTGTTTGGATGGTTAGGATTGGACCGCTTGCATTGTAAACCTAAGATGCTTAGGGTTTATGCTTAGGTTGGTAGCATAAACCGGATGAGATCTAATAGGTTATGGTATTACTGGTCTAAGTAGCATAAACTGGTCTAATAGGTTATGGTATTACTGTTACACCAAACGCATATGTTTATGGGTGAAGTTGTTATCAAGTATTGAATGTATTTGAAGTGTTTAGACTTATCATTTTATGTTATCTAAAGTCTTAATATGTTTAACTGGTATTGCCATGGTTAAGTTCAGTGATGAAGACAACTGGATGAGATCGTTTTAACTTGATAAGTTGTTGAGAAAGTTTTTGTCTATACCGATTCACCTCCCCCTCTCAGTACCAGTTAGGGTATCTTTTGTTCATCATTATTCATCAATTGGTATCAGAGTAACTCCAGATCCTTGATGATATAAGCTTAACCGCTTTAGATAAAAGATCCTACCTTAATGATGAAGAGGGAAGGTCCTAAGTTCAATAGAGATAACTTCAAAGTATGGAAGGACAGAATGAAAATCTATATAGAGAGTTTGGGTGCTCAACACTGGAGCTATGTTGAGAATACCTATGTGATTCCCACTGGCACTCTGACCAATGATCAGAATAGAGAGATTCAAGAAAATGGGCGAGTCATGGAAGCTCTTATTAGCAGTCTGTCTGATATTGAGTTCATTGATGTACAAGATAAGGACACTCCTAAAGATGTATGGGACATATTGAAAACTATTTATGGTGGTGATGAACATGTAAAGCAAGCTAAGGAAGAGAGCCTTAGAGGAAAATTTGAAGACATGAGGATGGTTGAAGGTGAGACCATTCAACAATATGGCATAAGAATCAAGACTATTGTTGGAGATATCAAGAGCACTGGTGGAATGATTGATGATGCCACCATTGTTAGTAAATTCTTGAGATCATTGTTACTAGTCTATGGAATCAGAGTTGCTACTATCCAGGAGCTAAGGTCTTTTGATAAAACCAAGGTATCCTTAGACTCTATCATTGCAAAGTTAACTGCATATGAGTTGAATAGCTATGATGGCAGTGTTCAAAAGACTGAGTCAACTTTTAGAGAATCTGTTGCACCAATCAGAAAAGGACAAGAAGAAAGTACTAGTTATGAATCCATGCAAAGTAGAGGTATGGATGATGAAGAAATTTTGATGGAGTTTGAAGCTCTTCTTGCCAAGAGACTTCCAAAAGGTACGAGAAAATATAGAGGTAAGCTTCCTTTGAAATGTTTTTCCTACAATAAGATAGGACATATAGTAGTTAACTGTCCTAACAATGACAATAAAAATAAACTAGAGAGGTTTAGAAAGTATAAAGGAGGAAAGAGAAGAAATTGTCTTGTTGCAGTGGATGAAGGTGTTACTGATGAGGAATTTGAGGATGAAGAAAATGAGGACATAGTATTTGTAGCTGTGAAGGAAGAAGTGTCTGACAAGAAAGCACTTGTCTCTTGCATTGAAAACTCTAATGAGTGGATAATTGATAGTGGTTATTCTCACAACATTACTGGTGATAGGAGAAAGTTTTTGTCTCTAGTAGAATATGATGGAGGTGTTGTTAGATTTGGCAACGATGCCCCATGTTTGATGAAAGGTAAAGGATCCATCTCACTGAATGGAAAGAGCATTGCAAATGATGTCTACTGGGTATAAGGTCTTAAGAATGATCTATTGAGTGTCGCTCACCTAAATGATAAAGGACTCATTCTGGAGTTCAAAGGTAGAGTCTACAGTATAATTGGAAAGAGTGGTGAACTTATTTCCACCGGTAAGCAAACCAGAGGTAACTTATTTTAGTTGAATGCCAAGATAAGTCGGTGTCTAATGGCTAAGTTTGATGACAGTTGGATATGACATAGGAGACTTTGTCATATGAACTTTGATAATATTGTAAAGGCTAGTAAGATCAAGGCAATAAGAGGATTGCCTTTGCTGAACAAACTAGAGAATTCCTTGTGTAGAGAATGTCAACTTGGGAAGATGTCTTCCTCAACTTTCAAAGGTAAGTCTTTTTTAGTAGAAAAATTACTTGACCTTGTGCATACTGATTTGTGTGGTCCTATGAAAACTAGAAGTATTTAGGGAGATAGGTATTCCATGTTTCTTACTGATGACTACTCAAGAATGATGTGGGTCACATTCTTGAAAGACAAGTCTAAGGCATTTGGAAAGTTCAAAGCCTTTAGAGAATTAGTAGAGAAGGAAAGTGGTCAAAAGATAAAATGCCTAAGAACTGATCAAGGAGGTGAATTCACTTCTGATGAATTCAACAAGTACTATGAAGATAGCAGTATCAAGAGGTAGTTGTCTACCCCAAGGACACCACAACAAAATGGCATAGCAGAAAGGAATAATAGGACTATAGTTGAAGCGGCTAGAACAATGTTGATCCAAGTAAAGGTTGCTCACACTTTTTGGAGAGAAGCGGTGAGCACTGCAATCTATACTATGAACCAAGTACTCATCAAGAAAGGTAGAGTTAAAACCCGTTATGAGTATTGGACCATAAAAATTCCCATTGTGAGTTACTTTAGAGTATTTGGGAGTAAGTGCTATATCAAGAGAGGTGAGCATTTGAACAAATTTGATGCTAAAAGTGATGAAGGAATATTTCTGAGATATTGCACTAAGAGAAAAGCTCTCAAGTGCTACAACAATAGAACACATAAAATTGTTGAGAGTATCAATGTCAAGGTTGATGAATCCCCTGAGGAAACTGAGGAAACTTGCAGTGAAGAAGTGGAAGATGAACCAGGTATAGCCTTCTGGGAACTGGTTAAGAAAGAAATAAGTAAAGTTCTCAGTGTTCCTGTACTCACAGAAGCTGCAGTAGGAGAAGAAGAAGATGTAAGTGAAAGAGAATAAGAAAAGCTAGTAGATCAAGCTAGAGTCATTCCTAGATATGTGAAACTACATCATGATCCAAAGAAAATAATAGGAGATAAAGATGCAGGGATACTCATAAGAAGAAAAGTGAAAGAAAACTCTTGCATGATTTCTGAATTAGAACCCAAGACTTCTAGAGCAGCACTAATAGAGAAAGACTAGATTAAAGCAATGGAAGAGGAGCTATACCAAATAGAAAAGAATGCAACATGGTCTCTAGTACCTAGACCAAAACACAAAAATGTCATAGGTACCAGATGGGTCTTCAGGAATAAGCTAAATGAAGAAGGCACATTTGTAAGGAAAAAGGAAAGACTTGTATGCAAAGGATATGTTCAGGAAGAGGGAGAAGACTATGGAGAAACCTTTGCTCCTGTGGCTAGACTAGAAGGTGTCCAAATGCTACTTGCATTTACAGAATTTAAAGGATTAGGGTTTATCAGATGGATGTGAAGTCTGCATTTTTGAATGGAATCCTAAAAGAGGAAGTGTATATTGAGCAATTGGAAGGGTTTGCCTTATCAGAAGATAATAACATGGTGTGTAGATCACACAAAGCCCTGTATGGATTGAAACAAACACCTAGGGCATTTCATCAAAGGTTACACTCTCATCTTGTAAAGATTGGATTTTAGAGAACAAGTGAGGATAGAAACATCTATCTAAAATCTGAAGGTGATCAGATCTTATCTGTGAAGTATTTGTAGATGACATAATCTTTGGAGGAGATGATAAAATGTGTCATGCTTTTGCAGATGAAATGAAGAAAGAGTTTGAGATGTCTCTAATTGGAGAGATAAATTTCTTCATTGGTTTACAGATTCAGCAAATGAAAGAGGGTATCTTTATTACCAAGTCCAAGTATGTCAAAGAGGTATTGAAGACCTTTGGCATGGAGGAGAGAAAACTAGTTGGTACACAAATGGTGGTCGACTGTAAACTCATTAAGGAAGATGATTCAGCGCTGGTAAATGAAAAGGAGTATCGGTCAATGATTGGTAAGTTGCACTATATGGTGCACAATAGACAAGATATTGCTCATGCAGCAGGCATAGTAGCTCATTTTTAGAAAATTCCAAGAGATTCCCACTTGGTAGCTGTCAATAGGATTCTTAGATATCTGAAAGAAACAATTGACTATGGATTGTGGTATCCATATAATGGTGACTATAACCTCAAAGTATATACCGATGCCGATTGGGTAGGTAATGTGGACGATCGGAAGAGAACAACCCATTGAGCATTCTTTCTTGGTGGAAGACTAGTTTCATGGACAAGCAAGAAGTAGAGCTATATTTCTCAGTCTACAGCTGAAGCAGAATATGTGGTAGCATTTATGAACTGCACTCAAGTAATCTGGATGAAACATGTATTGGAAGGTTTCAAAGTACTTGTATCTGAATCGGTGAATATATTTTGTGACAACACAAGTGCAATAAATATTTCCAAGAATTTTTTATTGCATGCTAGAACTAAGCACATTGAGTTTAAATATCACTTCTTGACAGAGAAAGTTAAGAATAAGGAGGTTGTACTACAACATGTTTCGAGTAAGGAGCAACTAGTAGATATATTCACTAAGCCCTTACTGAAGACTACATTTACCTATTTGAGAGGTGAATTAGGGGTTTTGCCCCTTCAGGAAGTTAACTAAAGTTGTGTGCTCCACATCAGTCAGGTACTATAGTGTCAAATCTTTTTGGATTGATGTGTTGAAGGATGCTACTCCATAAGGGGGAGTAGCATAGCAAAGGATGGAAGCTTTTGCCTCCACTTTGGCATTGTTGTCAAAGGGGGAGAAGATATTTGATGTATGGGGATAAGATATCTGATGTATGGTGAGAAAATATCTGATAATGAAGATACTTTGGTCTATGATGTCTACAGTTGCAATGCTACACCAAGTATTGCCATCAATGCCAAAGGGGGATATTGTTGGCATATGATGAACTGACATGTTGATATGATGATAATGTATGTTGTCATTGATGTCAATAAGTGTAAGTAAACTGGTATGCAGATTGAAAGAAGTTGGTGAACCGGTATGAAGAACTCTAGTGAACCGGTGTCAGGGTTTCACTAAGTGCGACTACCGGTTGGTAGTCTTAGCTCTAGGGTTTCCAATTTGGCAATCCAGCTTATGCGATGTAACCGATGCCATTCTATGATGAGTTAGCTAAGAGACGAGGATGAGATCAAGGTGCCATGTCAGCTTTGTGCACATGAAGGATTTCCTTAAGGGTCTTGCATGAGAAGATTGGTTGCATTAAAAGTCTACCTTGGGAATGAACATTGTTCTTGGTAGTATGAGAAGAAAGCGTGATGAGTTATTGATTCCCATGTGTGGTGAAGACTGAACAATGCAGATTGTCTTGTGATGTGTTTGAGATTGTATTACTCTATGCAAAGTGTTTGGACGGTCAAGATTGGACCGCTTGTATCATAAACCTAAGATGCTTAGGGTTTAGGGTTTCAACTACTGACCTAATTGTTGTCTATAAGGTCGATGATGTTTGTTATTGTAAGTTATTGGAAAATGTTGTGTGTGTATCTGAGTGACGAGATACCTGCCAGACCAGTAAAAGAAAATTGTAGTGTGATTGCATGACAAGAGGAACTGAAAAAGATCTGCCTTTGCATGTAGTGCTATTATCAGATCAAAGTTTTTACCTGTTGTCTTCTAACCATTTCAATAGTTGGAAAATCCCTTTACCGGGTAGCTTTAACAGGCTTACTATAAATCCTCTAACCAAGTGACTCAAGTTTATTGAGTTATTTAAATCCTCTAGCAAGGTAACCTTTAATAGGGTTTCAACCTTTAATAGGGCATATAGCCATCCCTTAATCGGGTGATCTTTAATAGGATCGGTTCCTACAAGAACCTTATTGTAAAGTCTCTAACCGGACTAGGCTCCTAACACAACAAGCTTCAAAAGAGTTCAAAAACAAGCGTGTGGGAATTCATCCCCACCATCATTTTTCCCATTTGGGTTTCCACATGAAAAATATGTGTGTCATGTTTTGTGCATTTTTTATGTGATGATTAAGGGTTCTTTGTTTGAGTGATTATGCATACAGAGCTAATAGGTTATGGTATTACTGTTACACCACATGCATATGTTTATGGGTGAAGTTTTTATCAAGTATTGAATGTATTTGAAGTGTTTAGACTTATCAGTTTATGTTGTTTGAAGTCTTACTGTGTTTAACTGGTATTGCCATGGTTAAGTTCAGTGGTGAAGACAACCGGTTGATATTGCTTTAACTTGATAAGTTGTTGAGAAAGTTTTTGTCTATACTGATTCACCCCCCTCTTAGTATCAATTAGGATATCTGTTGTTCATCATTATTCATCATCTATCTCACAAGACCCCTCAAGCCAATGCCTTTGTTCTCAGTTCACTGAGAAAAGTGACTTAGGGATGACAATCATGAGAATGAGGGATGTTTGATCAATCTAACATGAATGCAATCCTAAATGTGCATGATATTAACAAACATGAGTTAAACTATCATGTATATGATGATAAGATGAAAGGATTAGTAAATTAACTATCCTATCATGATACACTACCTTAATATGATTATTTATGATAATAGAAATACTTCTAAAATATTTATTAGATTATTTCTATTCAAAGAGAGACTAAATGCTTGATAAAATGACTAGATATTCTTAGTAAAATGCCTATAATTGTGATGCTAAAGACTTGGTTCTTGAAATGGAGGAATGAGGGCTCTATTTATAGGAAAAACAAGGCAATGAAGGGTCAAGATTGGATAATCTTAACAAGGGCCAGGATTGAAAGTTATCAATCCATGTTTACAATTCTCACCAATGAAATGGTGACAATTGTCAACAAAAGACTGCTTGAGAGGAGATGTAAGAAGAATTAAATGCTTGAGAAGAGCTCATGGTTACATTAGGAGGTAAGGGTTAAGTTTAGGTTAGGATTACCCATTGGATAAAGCTTTTACCCAAAGGATAAACTCTTGTGCAAGGGTTAAAGGGATAACCATGGTCAAAGCAATGAATGCTTGATGAGACCCTTGGGTTGGATGAGGGTTGAGTTAGAGAGAAAGTCTCTAATTATTCAAGAGGGTTGAGTTAACCATTAATGGATTGGAAGACTTTCAAGGTTAACTTGTTGAAGACATAAAGCCTTTAATGGTTTCCAAAGACTTTGAGCATTTGAGAAGTGACTTCCCTTTGTTTAGGGATGTGACAATATTTAGTAGATGATTTAGGATAATTTAAAAGTGATTAGACGAATCTAGAAGATGGTTTAGTGAGGCAAGTGGGAGATGTAGGAGAATGCAAGTGGATGGAGGATAAATTTAATTAAAATAAATTACTTTATTTCAATTGTGGTTGCAAGTGGGGGATTTAAATAAATTAGATTTATTTATTTGCCATGAGAAATTTAATTAAATGTAAATTTAATTAAAAAGGGTAGAAAGGGGATTTAATTAAATAAAGTGATTTATTTAATTAAATAAATTGAATAACTTATTTAATAAAATAGATGAATGTGAATGCTTTAATTAAATTTAATTTAATTAAATAAAGGAATGAGAATAAAATGAATATTAAATATTCACTTAGGAAAGTGGTCATTTTTATACGTCTACAGGTGTGTTAATCTTTCTAGGATGGGATTTGAATTCAACTCTAGTATTTGATATTTTCCTACATGACATTGATGCTAAACACAAATTGTCTCTTGATGGTGTGACCCAAGAATAGATGGGATCACTTTACAACTCTGACAAATATTTTATGTTAATATGGTCACTATACCATCCAAATAAGAAGTTCGTGGTCATTGATACACAAAAGGCCTTTGGACACATCATGACTCTAAATGTTGGAAAAGTAGACCCCATGATGACAGTTGATTTAGGGGTGAATATTGCTAAGTTGAATGAAGCACAAATTTAAATTTTGGTAAAAGAAGGTCAATTTAGTAAACTTGAAATAGTCAAGTTAACTAAATAAATCGATTAATTGAAAGAAATGTTAAAATAGTTGGAGCTACAAAGATTATTGATATAGGGCAAAAGCTCATAGCCTCATACTAAGGCCAACAAATTGTAAGAAGAAAATTATCAGCCGTAGGTGCAATTTATAAAAATAAAGAGTGAAACCATGTCAGTGTTGATACAAAAGAGATTCACTAATATGATGACATGGATGTATAAGTATTGGGATATATACATAAGAATTAAAATATCATAAAAGAACATGAGTGATTGGATAAATGACTATAGGAAAGGTCCAAGGAATTACAAAGTGTAGATGAAGCACATCTGGATGCGGTCCAGAACTGTTAAAAAATAATGAAGGCTAATAAAAGGTATCTGGAAGAGTTAAGAGAAGAGGGAGAAAATTTCCTCAATGACAACACAAATAACATCCTACCCTTGCTCAACAAAGATTGAGGATAAAAATTAAAAAAATGGGTTGGACCTGCGAGTGCCAACACATACTCAAAAGTGCATTGAAAGTTGTTGGGGACCAAGACATTGACAAGGTAGCAGATTTCATGGAGAGCATAGTACTGATGGAAGTGCAAGTGAGAGACACAATCCATGACTATGACACCAGATGCAATGAAGAGTATCTAGCACATTTAAATAATGTGCATTTATTCCTATCTAGATGATTAGTTATAGGTTTTCATTTGTTTTCAAAAGACTTCAATCAAAGGGCATGACCCTTTGATATATTATAAAATATTCAATGTAATCACTTGAAAAAATAGTTCTGATAGTTGGAAGATAGATAATTACAGTTCAAATTTTTTAAGCATTTTATTTGTTTCAAGACAAGGACTTTATTTCAAGTTAATACAAAGAAAGTGGGTTCTCTTATTTGCAATTGCTATGGATTTTAATTTTCAAAAAATTCTCTGCTACTTTTATCTATGACTGATAATTCCTTCTCTAAATCTTTGTGTGAAGAAATTATGTGATGTTACATGGTTGGATTATCAAGATACATCTAAGAATCATTTTGCCTATTGTATCTTGTTTAACTGGTCTTTCAAAGGAAAGTTAAATTCAATTAAACTAATTGTGAAAAGTATCATTTAGCTATTTAACATTGGAGGTTGGGTAGCTGACAGATCTATTTGAAAGTGGATTTAAAAAAATGTCTCTCAAAGTTATACATAGGTTATGTAAATAAATAACTCTATTACCCAAAGGAAATAAGACACTAGTCTAGTTGTAGATAAAATTCAATACAAGATCAAACAAATCATTTTTAGATTTATGTGTATGTTAGTAGGAGATAGAAGTAGAGAACATGAGTAAGAAGTAATCAAATTGAAACAAGAGATAATCAATAAAAGGATAATCAGGAATGTAGAAGATATCAAGTAATTTAAACAATATTATATTTTATCCCAAAGGTATATGCCACTTTGAGATAAACACTAGAAGTAGGAAATACAGTGTATAATCTGATATAAAAAGCACCAATTTGGAGAATTGATTGGTGAGTAGGTACACCCACCTAGGTTCTGTAGAGCCTAAAGTGACGAAGTTAGCAACCTTGAAAGGTTCACTCTATTAGTCGGCCAAATCAATTGGAGAGTTCAAAGATAGGAGTTGGCATTCCCTTAGAACTTATCTAATCTATTGATTTGAGAACCAACACCTACTAGGACATATCACCACCTTTTTGCATCCCAAAAGTATCCAATTGAATTAATCCTAATCAAAGCAGATCCCTAATGGATATAATTAACTAAATGTATCTAATGCATATAGGAATGTTTAATATCCCATAGGTAAATTTTAATTTTTACATGTAATTACATATAGAAATGTATAATATCCCATATAATATCCCATACCTTTGCAATATTTACAATTTCATATAAAAATGTTTAATATCCCATAGGTAAATTTTAATTTTTACATATAACTATAATATCCCATTTAATTATAGTTACCCATATAATATCCCATTTAATTATGCACTTGAAATATCAGATTTACATATAATTATAATATCCCATAGGTCAATTTCAATTTCAAATTACTCTGCAAAGCAAAAGACTTCGAAAAACTTCATTCGTACTAGGAAAAGCAAAAGACTTAAAAAAACTTCATTCCTGCAAGGCAAAGCAGGAGAGGAGATTCGCTATTGGCATTATTGGATGAATTGATTATATGTTGCATTGATGTTTGTTCATTGATGTCAACACTAGCTATTATGGTTGGTTACTGGCAAACAACTTTTTGTTACTAGTAGAAGATCTAGTGTTACCAGTAGAAGAGACTACCTGTTGGACACTTCCGACATGTTTGGCTCTATGGAATATGTTTGACTACATTTGGTACATGCTTCTGGAGCGTTTTTTGGCCTGTTGGTATTGACTTGGTAATGGGATGCTATCATAGACTCTTGTAAACCCTTACCGGATTTGGTTTAAGGCTCTACCAGCAGAGCTTTCACTCAGGAATCTTGACAGGATGCATAATTGGTGCTGGTGCAGCTTCTAGATGGATTTTAGGATGCTGAAGATGTTCTTTGATCATGCTTCCACTATTTGAAGACATTTATTTAGCATGGTGGACTCAGAATAGGTCCAATGCCTATCTAGGTTATGGACTGGTATCATGATAATGTGTACTCTACATGTTACCGAGATGTTCTGGGATGTTTTATGGATTGGTTATTGTTGTTTTGGTCTTAAGCTGACATGGCATATAATTATAATATGGATTTAAGTAATGATCTTATTGTAATATCTTTTAGGTGGCCGACCTAACTGGTTTAGGCCTTAGGGTTTGTATAAAAATGATGTAAGATATCATTGTAGATCATTGCATGGGAATGGAATAAGTGTTCATGGCCTTGGAATGCAATATCATATGTGAAGGAGAGTTGATCGATCATAGGTGATCAAATTGGGATTAAGGAAGAGGTCAAAGGCCTCTGGTATTGAGCTTAACCAGGACTATAAACAGGCATGATAGATGATATCTCTGGAAGTTCACTCTATTGGATTGTTGTCTATTTATCTTGAGATGGTTTTAGCCTCTCTGTAGTCAGTGAGACTCTTTTATAGTGAGTAGTACACTCTAGGTAGTGTGCCTTCCTACAAGTGCAGGCCCCGCATTGTAACACATTCTTTTTGAAGAAGTATCATCTGACTATGGGTAGGCTTCCCACCATGGTTTTTCCCTTTCCATGTTTTCCATGTACAAATCATGGTGTTATGTGGTATGGTTGCTTTGCATTGGTTATCTATTTAATTGTTAAGTTGTATTGTTTAATGGTATCTTTTTTTGCTTTACCAATACTTAATCTGGTTGAAGGTTATTAAATGGATTAAATGCTATAATCTGTTAACAACTGATTCACCCCCCCCCCTCTCTCAATTGTTCACCAGTTATCCTAACAATTGGTATAAGATCTTTGGTCCTCTTTTGCAGAAGCTTAACCGCTTGAGGTAGATCCTATGGCAGCTAACACTTCTAATCCACCGACAACTATTTTCAGAAGAGAAATGCCTAAGCTTGATGGAACAAATTATGGGATATTGAAAAATTCAAATGGAGACTCATCTTAGATGTCTTGGAAATGATATTTGGGAGATCACTTAGAAAGGATACACACCTTATGATCTGACATATGGCAATCTTGCTCCTGCAGACTTGGATAAGAATATTAAAAATGATTGTAGAGCTAGAGAAGCCCTCTTGTGTGCACTTACTGATCAACAGATCATGGGATTAACTGATAAATCATCAAAAAAGGTTATGTGGGATAAATTAGAAAATCTAAATGAAGGTGATCCTACTATCAAAATTGCTAAACTTGATGGTTACCGGGTAAGATATGAAAACTTAAAGATGGAAGGTAATGAAATAATTGATGTGTTTATGGAAAGAGTGAATGATATTGTTATGGGAATTCAATTTTGTGGAGGATTTTAGAGTAAAGATGAAATAGTTTCCAAAGTCTTGAGAGCCCTTCTACCGACTTACAAGATGAAGGAAACTGCAATTAATGAGTTGAGAATAATGGCTAACTCTTTAGTTAACAAAGACATTCTAATTGGGAAATTATCTACTTTTGAGCTTGAAGAATTTGGATCTTTTGGAGCTATAAATTCTGAACCTACTTTTCATGCATCATCATCATCATCTACTGGTAAAAGTGATTCAAAAGTTTAATATGCAAAGGAATTGGAAGACATGAGGAAAGAAGATGAACAATTTGAGCAACTTGAAGCCTTATTTTCTAAAAGAGTACCTAAAGGTCCGATTGGAAGTAAGTATGAAGGAAAAGAACCTTTTAAATGTTTTGCATGTAATAAGATTGGTTATTTTGCATCTAGATGTCTTGAAAGGAATGCAAGGTTTGAGGAAAGAGTTAAGAAATCATTTAACCCTAACCAAGACAGATATAGATTCAAGAAAAGTAAACAATGCTACATAGTGGATGAGGAAGGAGTAAATAATGACTCTGGAGATGAACTAGTAGAAGACTTTGCTAGTGTATCTAGCAATGGAAAGGAATGGGTGTTCTATGTTTTAAAGGAAGATGAACTAGAACCGGCTATCAAAAATGAAGAAAAGGCCCTGGCAGCAAAAGTTGAAGATAAGGATGAATGGGTAATTGATAGTGGATGCTCACATCATATGCCTGGAGATAAAGGGAAATTTTAGTCCCTACAAGAATACATTGGTGGTCAAGTCAGATTTGGAGATGACAAAGCATGTATGATCAGAGGTAGAGGTATTATTTCTTTGGATAGTAAGCATAACACTCATAATGTCTATTATATAGAAGGTTTAAAGCATAATCTTTTGAGTGTTGGTCAATTGGTGGACAAGGGTTTCCAACTTTAGTTTAAAGATAGAAAATGCAAAATCATTAACAAGATTGGTTTGGATATTGCAGGTAATATCTTTCACTTGAACACTAGTAATAAGACATGTTTGATTTCTCATATTGATGAGAGTTGGTTATGACATAAGAGGTTGTGTCATGTTAATTTTGATTGTATTGTTAAGATTAGTTCAACTAAGGTAGTTAGAGATATACCTAAGATTATGAAGCCTCATAATTCAGTAAGTAAGGAATGTCAATTGGGAAAGCAAGTTAGAAGTTCTTTTAAGAGCATACATGATAAATCTAATGATATACTTGATTTGATGCACACTGAATTATGTGGTCCAACAAGGACTAGAAGATTTCAAGGTGATAGGTATTTTATGTTGATTATTGATGACTATTCTAGAATGATGTGGGTGACTTTTCTTAGGGAGAAGTCTGAAGCCTTTGAGAAATTCAAGATCTTTAAAGAAAAGGTTGAAATAGAAACTGGATTGAAAATCAAATGTCTAAGATTAGTTCATGGTGATGAGTTCACTTCTCATGAATTTAATAGTTATTGTGAGACAAATGGAATCAGGAGATAGTTATCTGCACCTAGGAATCTTCAGTAGAATGGAGTAGTGGAAAGAAAGACTAAAACCATTTTGGATGCAACAAGATCTATGATGATGGAAGCCAAATTGCGTCATATCTACTGCAGAGAAGCAATTAGTACAACAGTCTACACATTCAATAGAGTTCACATCAAAGGTGAAACTGGTAACACCCCTTATAAATTATGGTTTGGACATACACCTACTGTTAAATATTTCAGAATTTTTGGAAGTAAGTGCTATATCAAAAGAGATGATTTAATTAGAAAGTTTGATCCTAGATGTGATGAAGGGATATTTCTCAGTTATTCAATTCAAAGAAAATCATATAGATGTTATAACAAAAGATTGTAGAAAATTGTGGAGAGTGCTAATGTAAAAGTGGATGAGCAGTACAAAACTCAATCTATATCATATGATAGGGAACCGATAGTGGAGATGATCATAATTGAACTGACAATGCCTCAACCGGTAAAGGAAACTAAGATAGTTACACTGGCACAATCAAAAAATTCAACTGTGACTGATGATCAGAGTAGTGAACTTGAAGTTCAGAAGGCACCAAGGTATGTAAGATTAAATCATTTTGAAGATCAAATCATTGGAGAAACGAACAAGGGAGTTATGACAAGAAGAAGCCTAGCAAATGAAGAGGTATGTCCTATTTCTCAAGTTGAACCGACAACTGTTATTAAAGCTTGTAAGGATAAACATTGGTTAAAGGCTATGAAAGATGAATTAGATCAGATAGAGAAGAATGAAACTTGGTCCTTTACCCCCCAACCTAAAAATAAGAATGTAATTGGAACTAAATGGGTTTTTAGGAATAAACTGAATGAGGATTGTCAAGTTGTAAGAAACAAGGCTAGATTGGTTTGTAAAGGATATTCTCAAATGTAAGGAATTGATTATGGTGAGACATTTGCACCTGTAGATAGAATTGAAGTTGTTAGACTATTTCTTGCCTATGCAGCTTATAAGAACTATAAGGTTTATCAAATGGATTTAAATGTGAATTTTTGAATGGTGAACTTGAGGAAGAAGTTTACATTGAGAAACCTGATGGATTTTCACTTACAGATGATAAAGATATGGTTTGTAGATTGAAGAAAGCTTTATATGGATTGAAACAGGCTCCTAGAGCTTGGTATGCAAGGTTGGATAGATATATTTTGAAGCTTGGTTTTACTAAAGGCAGTGTTAATAGTAATTTATATTATAAGATCACTGATAATGATATTTTGATTGTTGAAGTATTTGTTGATGATATCATTTTTGGAGGAGAAGATAAATTGTGCATGGAATTTGCTAACAATATGAAGAATGAATTTGAAATGTTCATGATTGGTGAGATGGGATTTTTCTTAGGTTTGTAGATTACTCAAACTGACAAAGGCATTTTTATCTATCAAACAAAGTATCTGAAGGAATTGTTGAAGAAGATTGGTATTGGATAATTCCAAACCGGTAAGTACTCCTATGGTGACAAGTGAGAAATTATCTATCAAGGATACTTATACACTGGTAAATCTGACAAGGTATAAGTCTATGATTGGTGGTATGTTATATCTAACTCAAACTAGACTAGATATTATGAATGCAGTAAGTATTGTTTCAAGATATCAAAGTAATCCTAAAGAAAATCATGAATATGCAGTAAAGAGGATATTCCGGTATTTGCAAGGAACAACAAAATATGGTTTATGGTATTCTAAAAATGATGATTTCACTTTATGTGCATATACTGACTCAGACTGGGCAGGAGATACTGATGACAAGAAGAGCACTTCTGGTGGAGCTTTCTTTCTTAGAAAGAAACTGGTTTCATGGATCAACAAAAAACAGTCATGCATTTCTTTATCTACTGCAGAAGTTGAGTATGTTGCAACAACAACTAATTTCACTCAAGTCTTGTAGATGAAGCAAATGTTGAAGGATATTGGGGTAATCTTTAGTGAACTAGTATTTATCTACTATGATAACTCTGCAATTATTGACATGTCTAAAAATCCAATATTTCACTCTAAGACTAAGAATATATCAATAAAGTATAACTTTCTGAAGGACAAGGTAGAAGGAAAGGAAGTCAAATTGGTTTATGTAAACACTAAAGAATAGATTGTAGACATATTCACTAAGCCACTATCTAAGGAATCATTTGAGTATTTGAGAGACAGGTCAGGGGTTTCTGCCCCTCCGACAAAGACTTGATTGATGTAGTTTTTCATCAGTCTGAGATGCATTACCAAAGACATTATTCATTTGGACATGGATGAGTGGTGCTACTACTTAGCGGGAGTAGTCAACTTTGAGATTCAGAGGTTTACATTATTGCTTTGATATTTTTGTCATATTTCTGGTATTGATGTCAAAGGGGTAGAAATAGTGATGTGAAAAATAAATATAGAACTTTATAGAGATATCATTCACAAGGGGAGAGTTATTGATATTCAGGAGATTGTTGGTTGTCTTCCACAAGGGGAGACTTGTTTGGCATTTCCTGGTACTTAGATATTTTTCACATCTAGTGTTGCCATCAATGCCAAAGGGGGAGATTGTTGGTATTATTAGATGAATTGATTATGTGTTGCATTTATGTTTTGTCATTGATGTCAACACTACCTATTATGGTTGGTTACAAAAAAATAGGTTGTAGTTACCAGTAGAAGATCTAGTGTTATCGACAGAAGAGACTATCTGTTGGACACTTCCAAAATGTTTGGATCTATGGAATATGTTTGGTTACATGTGATACATGCTTCTAGAGCATGTTTTGGTTAGTTGGTATTGACTTGGTAATTGAATGTTGTCATAAACTCTTATAAACCTTTATCAGCATTGGTTTAAGGCTCTATCGACAGAGCTTTCACTGAGGAATCTTGACAGGATGCATAATTAGTGTTGGTGAAACTTCTATATGGATTTCAGGATGCTGAAGATGTTCTTTGATTGTGCTTCAACTGCTTGAAGACATTGCTTTGGTATGGTGGACTCAGAATAGGTCTAGTGCCTATCTAGGTTATGGACCGATATCATGATAACGTGTACTCTACACGTTACCAGGATGTTTTAGGATGTTTTATGGATTGGTTATTGTTATTTTTGTCTTAAGCTGACATGGAATATCATTGTAATATGGATTTAAGTAATGATCTTATTGTAATAACTTTTAGGTGGCTGACCTAATTGGTTTAGGCCTTAGGGTTTGTATCAAATGATGTAAGATCTTGTAGCGTTGTAAATTGTACGCACTTGCTAAAGTAGTACAATTTCACACCTAGTTTAGCACTTGCCTTGGCGCAGTTTGCATTTTGCATTGCATTTCTCCTTTAGCACTTAATTAATCAAATTAATTAGGTCTAAGGTCCTATTTCATCGTCCTCCACATCATAAAGTTGGGCCCTTTCATTAAAGTGTGCCCCTTTCATTTTATTCCTCCAATACATCATTTAATCAAAAACCCTAATTAGGTCTTATTTTGAACTTGGGGGCTTGATTTCGGGGGTCAAAACATCTCAAAATCACCTGTAACTTCGGGATTCTCTCAAAAATCATCATATCTTATGGCCCTGAAAATTTGGTGAAACGTTGCCGGGACCATGGCGCTCGGAGTGCACACGGTCCCGAACATTTTTCCCGAAATTTTAGGAGCGCGATCCAATCATAAAATAAAGCTTAACCCCAAGAAATTGGCGGGATATTCAATCTCTAGGTCGGCCAAAACTTGGAATTAAGACCTAGGGTTTCATATATAAGAGCTCTCTTTCTTCATTTGAAAGGATTCAAATTTTATTTTCAGGAACCTTCTATGCAATGAAAGAGCAGATCTTTGAAGACTTCAACAACATTCAACATCCATCCATCAAACATCCATCCATTTCATGCATCCATTTAGGGCTTTGAAGGCATTGAAGAGCAATAAGGGATCACCGACTGAAGATTGGCTTGTACCCCCCCCCCCTTGGGGTTGGGTATGATTTCATGTTGTTTTCATGTCTTTGCATAAGCTTCCTTACATCATTTGTATTCATGCTTTAGATCACTCTACATCTTGATTTGGAGCATTTACATTGTCATTTACAAGCAATTAGGGTTTACTTTCTAGGTTGCTCTAGTTTGCTTACTTGCATTTTAGATCTTGCACACACACAAGGTCTGCACACACACTACTTTTACAATACAACTTGGCTATTCATGGAGGTGGAAATCACCGAAGCTGGGGTTTGACTAAGGTAAAACCCTATATAGCTGCCCAAACACCTTTTCAGATATAAGTGCAAATTTTGGGATTCACACGACGCCGCAAGTTGCAGATCCGAAAGAAGCAGAAGGAGACTGAACCATACACCAAGTTTCAGAGCAGAAGACTAGGACAAGGGTGTGGGGTGCCCTGGTCCTACTAGGACAGGGGTGCTAGGCACCCTAGTGCCTGGGACAGGGGCGCTAGGTGCCCTGGTCCTCCTGACAGACAACAATTTTTTGCATTTCCGACAGTTTTCCAAGTTGCAAAGTGGCAGTTTCAGGTGCAGTTTCAGGAACAGAATCAGGACAGTGGTGCCCGTGCCCCCATCGCGAACATTATCACTTAGATTTTAACTCCGGGTATGCATCTGCATTCTTGTCTTGTCCTTGTGTTTGTAGCTTTCCATTGTTTAACTTCAATTCTGCAATCTTGTTATTAGTTCATACTTGCATTTTGGGGTTAGGAATTGAACTTGCATAATTTTACCCTTTCAATTACAACAAAGGAATAGAAACCCTAATAGGTAGCCCGTGGCTCTCTCGTTCACCAAAAAGAATTAGCCAATTGTGTGATACCTCTAGGCTCTTTCGTATTCCGTAATGTGTGTCAAAAGGTAGGATTAGGACATGTTAGCCTAGTCTCGCTTTTTCCCCTACACATTTTGGTGAACCCGACGTGAATCGAATTATTTCTTTATCTCGCATTGCATTTGTTAGATCTAGATCTAGATTTAGTGTGTTTCATTTAAGTTTCATTTTCAAAAAAAAAAAAAAGAAGAAAAAAAAAGAGGGTGTTTCTTTGTTTCTTTGCATTGTGTGTCTAAGTTTTATGCAACTTTTATTTCAAAATGTCGGATTTTTATTTGCAAGATGTTCATATTTATGATGATGTATGCAATTATGCCAATTATGAGTATAGCCAAGATGAGTTAGATGAAGATTTAGATGAGTTTTTGAATCCTAAAGAGGCCAAACCTTCATTTTACCAAAAACTTATAAACCTTGTTACTATGCCATTTCGTTGTGATGAGAAAGATAAGTTGAATGATTCCTCTCAAGGGTACATTCCTATCAACTCTTCCACTGAATCTAGTAACATGATTGTTTTCAATAATCCCCTCTATGAGGAGATGTCTCCTTTTGAATCAAAAGATAAACCTTTTAATAGATATGATCATGCTTTGTTGGATGATGCTCTTGATGACTTTGTGGCTTTATCGAAATCTCTAAACAAGAACAAAACTTCTAAATTAGTTAACATGATAAACCTGAATGAGCATAATAAGCCTCTCTTTGAAGTCCAAGGTGCTTGTCCTTCTCCCACCTTTCAAGTTCCTTAATTACCTCTCCTTACTATCCAAGGGGGGTATGATTCCTTTCTTACTCCAAATAAACCTATCATCACCATGCAAGGAAGAAAGCCTATAAGTCCTTATAGTTATGCCAAGCAATTAACTAGAGAGAGTTATCATGGGGTTACCCATACTTATCATACTAGAAATAATAGGCAGCCTAATCCTCCTCCTGTTACTCCAGTTTCTCTTCCTAATCCTCAACCAATTCTTCTGCAAGCTCCACATATTTCACAAGTTCTTAGTAAGGAATATGATCTCATAGAACAACTTAAAGCTACCCCTGCTAAGATATCCCTTTGGGATTTGATTCAAACTTCTTCTGCTCATCACGGAATGTTACAAGATGCTTTGAAAGATT